>NC_056729.1:325621229-325703729 GCF_019279795.1 Protopterus annectens | reverse complement strand
TCCACCTTATCTCTTCCAGGCCTGTCTTTGTTCCGTACTGTGATCTAGGTACTGTGTCTTTAGTTACCTATGACCTTGGACATATCAAACTTATCCAGTACCTCTGCTGCACCCAAACAGATTCTACTGGAAGTCACTATGATTATCATAAACGACACAAAGATCTGATCTTCACTGTTTATAAACCCCATAATGCTGTGCATCATGCTTGCCTTGTGCTGAGTTGACCATGCTGACACACAACTGTACACTGTAAAACAGGGCTCGTAATAACATATCCTAGAATGTTTGTTCTTTAACATAATCTACGAAAGGGGGCATTACTCTACTGATCCTTTTATTCTACATAAGCAGGCAAATAAATAAACTAATAAACTAAATATATAGCCAAATGCTGGACAGTTCTGGCCTTTCAGCAAATGCAGTCAGAATAAAGGGAAACAAAGAATATTCAAGTCAGGAATATGTTGTGTTTGTTTATATCTTTGAGCCCATAAACTAAGGAAATCTGCTTCCTCTTAAACTAACATAGTAACTATTAACAAACTGACACTCTCTGTGACCTGCAGATTACGTACAAATTTGATCTCATTATTTAGAAGATTTAGTAAACAGTAAAAATGCTAATCATGGTCTTTCTTTCAACAGCTAAATGAATAATACATAAATATAATAGATAAATAAAAGTATATGTGCAGGAACATCATTTTGCAGGAAAAGTCTGAATAATAATCCCTGCTGTCTTTCTATAGAGCCCTCTAGGTGTCCTCACTACCTTCTGATTCTTTCAAACTGTTCCCAGCCACTTGATGGGGAGAAGGCAGAAAATCATCATTAGGATTTGTAGACGATTTTTAAACATGGTATTTGTACAGTTCTATTTAAATTAATAAAATCTGATAATAATCTCTGGCTGTTAGCATTTTTGTCCATCCTACTTGCATTAATAATAGATAACTAAGAAAAATGAAAAACATTTTTCATTCAGGTTTAATACCTTTTCAGCATCTGGAAGAGGAGGAAGAGATACTGAATTACTTTAATACATAGAAAACTAAATGGTGAGTTCCAGGATTGCTTATTTAATTTGTATGTTGCTACAGGTTGCCCTTTGAGAAGAAGCTTTGCATTTATAAAGGTAAACGGCAGGGTCTGCAAAACAAAAATCCAAAAGAATATCAAAAACATTTCCTGCAGGTCTATGGCACAGAGTACTTTCATTCAGCCGGGCATTTCCTGCTTAATGCATACATGACAAAACAATGAGCAGCAGCTATCTGAAAGGTGCAAACTAGCTGAAGAAATGTGACAAAAATTTGATTTTATCCTGTGAACCTCTGAGCCTTTGATACCGATTGCTTTATTCTATCTCATAAAACCAGAACTTTTGAAACATTGACTTTAAACAAGGATACTAATTGTATCAGTGCAAAAGCACAGGAAATGGCAGTGAGAACAAGTCTATCAAGCCTTCCTATAGAGCTTTTTGTTTCCAAAAGATGCACTGTTCTACAAGGGGGAATTACTTCATCGTGGTCTGCCCCTTACTCCTACCTATTGGTGCCAGTCTGAGTAGCCAGTAATATTCTGCACTGACCCCGAGCATACAAAGCTGCGTGTTGTCTTTCTGCAGCCTAATTAACTGGCAGATAGTTTAGTGGTGTACAGTCCTCTGTAAAGGAGAACTGCCTTCCATCCTTCTCAAAGTTCCCCTACAAGTTTTCATTTGTAAGTTTAAAATTATAAATAATTACTTGAAAGGCTGTCGACAATTTTCATTGCTTACTGTCTTCTGTTGTTCTACTCCTTCTGGCTCCTAGCCTATCAGTTTGTTTGTAATCTGCTTGGCATCCTCAAATGATCGTGATAAATGGAGCTCTTCTCTCCCAGAATCATTGTGTTTTACCACACAGAGCATCATCATGTTTGTACTGTTTCTCTCTTTTCTAAGAAAAGGCATTATAAATAAGCATATCATTTTTACATTACAGGTCATCAGTTACCCTTACAAAAGCTGCAACTTCTTTCCTGTTGTCATTAACCGACCAAATAATGGCTGAGAAATGTTACATTTATACTGGTATCAGTCTGAATATATTCCACACTTTCAGACCACACATTTTGGCACCATAAATGTATATACTGGAACTATTTTATTTGTTACTCTTGCTGCCAAAATACTGCACACCAAGAGATCTGCAATAAAAATGAATAAAATCAGCAAAATGGTTGGTCAGGCTCCATTCTTCGTTTACCTTTTTAGGCACCAGTTAGAATAACCAGAGAACATTCCCGCGGGCCTAAAATCAACTTGTAGGTGAGCCCCTTTCTATTTGGTTAACATTAGCCAGGTAAGCTCTGTTTGTTCTTTTACTTGGGAAGCTAGGAGCACTATGTGAGTCAGGTGCTCCCTCTAAGACATAGCAAGTAGATGCTCAGGCTCAAACCTAGAACACAAGATGAAGACTATCAGCAGGCTGTAGCCTTAAACCTCTGTGCTATACTGCCAGAACAAGACAGCTTGTCCTTTTCTTTCAGGCCTGTACGTCTGCTCCTTACTTAATTCTCTCTTTCTTTGATTGTATCTGTCCTTTCTAAGCACCACATTGTCTTAATTACAGGCTTTTGAGTTCAGTTCCAACTATTTTGTTCTTTAGTATCAACAGGCAGCCTTGATTCTCTGGCACTAGATTTCTGCTGCCAGTTGTAAGGCTACTGCATTTAAGCATTGCAGAGCTGTGCTTGTCTTAAACACTGATTAGATTCACCACTGCCCTGCTACTGGACTCCATCCCATCATCAAAATGAGGTGTTATTTGCTCTGAGGTCTCCAAAACCACTGATAGCAAATGACAAATGTGCTGTGTAATGTAACCCCAAACAGCCCTGGTATAGGCACCCACTTTTCTAATCTGATCTGTTCATCACCATCCATATCCATTGACCCCTAAGCCAGTTTTCCAATCACAACATAACTACATATTCAGATCACTAATACTTTAACTTTCTGTTGTATCAAATCCCAAAAGCAAACCAATGATCATGACAAATGGAGCTCTGTTCTTCCAGAATGACTGTGTTTACCATACATAGCATCATACTGATACTGTTTCATTTCTAAGAAAAGACATTGCAGGTAAGCAAACTAAAGACTATGAGTAGTCTCTGATGTTTTCATGCCCAGTGAACAGAAAGACAACTAATAGGTATGATGATTAGGTTTGCTTGCCAGGAATAAAGTACTTTGCTGTATTCTAAATGATTACTGGGCATTTGCCATTTAGTCCTACTTCATATAAAAACATTCACTTATTCACACCAGTAAACAAATGTAAATAAATAAATAAGAGGCTGGTTAGTAGCCCATAAGTAAGACGCAGACTTTTCCTTGCTCTCAGTGTTGGTACCAACCATTTAAACATACACACATTCCCATGGAAGCAGACAGGTGCCAGTGCAGTTCAGCTGACCTCTATTTAGCCTTTCTAAAGCCATCCCTGTCCTGGCCTTCCTGCTGCCATTCTGCCCTTCCTATCCATATCCTAGCCTTCTAACTAGTGACCACTCAGGTAAGGGTTTTCTACAATAACACTGCAGTTTAACAAATTCTGTTAAAGTAAATAGCTGTTAATGTGCTTCATCCTTTACTTCTAAATTTGATCCCATCAGTCTTAACTTGTACACCATGCAAGTCTGAGCAGTTTTAGCAAGTAATTTAAGCAGGACAGCATTCTAAGAATGCCCATTAAAAAGGGCATTTGTGCCAAGACAGTCTTGGTGGGTTAGCAATCAGTAAATAGTTAACAAAAATAAACATACTACAAAAATTAGCCCATTACCAGTTGGTCAAATCATTACTTGCAAATTTGGAGGATATTCTCTATCCTCTGTGGTCATCATTTTTAGTGCAGCCTGGAAAATAAATAAAACATGCTTATACACACACACACACACACACACACACACACACACACACACACACACACACACACACACACACACACACACACACACACACACACACACACACACACACACACACACACACCACTTTCTAAAGTGATTCCTTTTGGTACACTGGGTACATATAATGTTTTGCTGTAGGATTCCACCTAGTAACTGTATGAATAATTTGACTGGTTTGCAATTTCACAAACTAAAATATTCTCAGAAATGCAAGCCTACAGAGTGCAGTAACAGCAAATGCATGCACATGGAAGTTTTTTAAATGATGACAGCTGTGCAGATTAGACAGACTTTTGTGGCACTTTTCCTCTCACCACTTTTCTCTGTGTTTGCTTAATGACTTTCTTAATCCCATTAATCTTAAAAGCATTCATGTACTTGTTTATTGTGGGGTCTGCTAACTGCAGTAACCATCCTGAATTATAAAGCAAAATCTCACCCGAGGGGCAACAGAGGTCATGTCACACCTGTCTAATTTCTTCCTGTCTTTTTTTTTTTGTTGTTGTTATAATTAGCCTTTATTTGCAAAACAGACTACAGTTACGCATAGCACACGGTTTCTCAATTAAAGAAAAAAAAGAGTAATTTTTTGTCTGGTAGATCTGCTATGAACAAACCATTAAGCTAGAAAGCAACCAGGGAAAACTAGAGTCATTAAATACCTTGCTAAGAATTGTATTGCACACTTATGCATGCTGTGGAATCAAAGACGTTCACCAGATATGCCAGAGTCATAACTGCCAAGGCATGTTATTTGCACATTAGTTGTGCTCTTTACAATTGCCAATGTCTTAAGTTACTGTACAAAGCAGTATTTAAGCATCAGATATTATATGCAAGCACGTTAATATATACAACTGTGTTACATATTTGTATGCGGCATCAAGGAAGCAAAAGTCCATTAGTGCTTTGCAGACATCCAGAATGCCAACAGAATGACATTTATTTTCTGAAGTGATTTCTTCTGATACATTTGGTGTATGTCTACCTTTAAAGAACGTTTCAAATTATATATCGCTATCAAAGAAAATGCTTTTGCGCAACCAGCATGGTGATAAAAAGGATGAGATTACTAAATATTTATAATTAGTCCTTACAGTGAGTCCTGCATGCAGTACAAGTCTGGTGCCATAAGACATTTAATATATTTACTTTTCAGTAATCTGCAGGAAGCCAAATTATATGAATTGGAAGTACATTCATACTGAAATACATTGGCCAAAAGGTGACCTTTTTAATGTTAGATTATTAGTAATAAAATCTGCATGAATGTGATTTCCAGACTCAGATCTATAATGTTGGTGTACATGGACAGCAAAATGACAATATGAAAAACAAATGTGGCTTAAGATGTGATTTAGACAAGACATGCTGGAAAATAGCATAGCTGTTCAAAGGGAGTAACATTCAGAAGGTCATAAACAAAACAAGATTAAAAAAATTTAAACTATAGGAAATAACCTCCACAAACAATATTCTTTCATATTTAGTTTTACACACAATTACATTAGCCTATAAGGCCAAGAGAGCAAAACAGTATCAGACTTTGTAAATTAATATAATTCTTCAAATGCATGTCTATTTGAAATTAAAATGTGTTGAGAAAGCTGTCAACATCCATGAAACAGAACTCTCCAACACAACTACCTTTAGGGTACTTTTTAGAAAACTGTAGACCTAGTTTGCATAGAGATATGCTATAAATAAAGCCAGACAAAATATTCAGCCTTGCTTTGTTGTTTTGATAATATCTATATACAAAACATCAAAAAAGCTACAGAAAGTGTGAAAATCAGAATATCTTTACTGGTACCAAATGTGCTGTGGTTGTTCTAATCTCCAGCTCTATTTCAAGGAAGTACCAAAATCTGAATGTGCTATGTGTTTATGTTTCAAGTGATACAGAACTAGTATTCCAAATAATTTAGTGAAATTCAGCCATTTGCAATATACAGTTCCATTACACTTAACTAGCAAAGAATTTCAACCCTATAGTTAACACTTGAGAAGAAATAACTGCAAAGGTCAAAACATAAAGCACATGACAATATGTTACTACAAAATGTAATATTTACTTTAAGTGACTTCAAGTAATGTTACAAGGTCCTCACAAAATATCATTGTGCTATAACAACTTTGTAGTGCATGGAGCACCATGATTATGTTCCAAAATCAGAAAAAAGGTAAATCTGTAATACGCTTTGGTAGTCATGACAATGCTTTCACTGGTATGTTAAATTTGTTAAACACCCCCACCCCCAAGTGATGTTATGGTTGGGTATCACCCAAGGCGCATTTATTCACTCTGAACTGTCCCTAAATATCTTGCTTCAAGTTCTCCTCAGAACAGATAAGTGTCTGCACAACAAATTAGTATACTGCATGTCTAAATACAGCCATGCACATACTCCTGAGCATGAAATAGCCCTCTTTATGTAACATTAAGCTGAACAGACAGTGGTACAGCGGTGGTGCAGTGGTAGCATTGTCACCTTACAGCAAGAGGTTCTCCAGTTCTATTCTCAGCTGGTGTGCCTTCTATGTGGAGTCTGCATGTCCTCCCTGCATTTGTGTGGGTTTCCTCTGGGTGCTCCAGTTTCCTCCCATGTTACAAAGACATGGGTCTGGTGCGTTTCTCCCTGGGCCTATGCTGAAAATTGGTTTGTTCCAAGTCAGACTTTCCGGTTAACAAATGTTAAATAAAATAAGTAAACAGCCAATTGTGATATTTACTGAAATTAATTAACTGAGGGAACACACACAGCACTATGGTAAGTACTAGGCTAGCTACCCTTGTGGGCCATTTAAGCCATTTTTCCTTTTTTGCTTGAATTAACCTATCCAATTTTGTTAGAGATTGGTCTTACCCAACCTATAGTCAATAACTGCATATTACCCCTAATGAGAATAGCTGGGATCATACCATAAGTAAACCAACTATGAATCTGAGCAGATATAAGACCAACAAATTAAAACAATGTTTTTAAGATGCATCATTTTAGTTTTCTTATTATTGAACAGGTAAAAAGTGATCCCTGCAGTTTTATATTAGATGAGCATTTGGAAAAATGCAAATTAAAATGGTAACAAGTTAGATGCCATGAGTTTTCTTGGGTTAAATGAAACCTGTTCCATCAATTCAGTTTTGAAATTGAAACACTTTGATGTTTAATGAGTTTTTAATTGCTTGATTGACTTTTAGTTTTCAGTGGATTGTGTTATTACATGACTTTTAATTCAACTTATATAATCAGTGTTTAAATGTGATTATATAGTTCTGATGAAGTTCCATTAAGACTAATGAACACAAATGCTCAACATTTTAAATAAAGTATTCTTGGATTACTGCCGTTGTCGCTTGTGCATCACAGCAGTTTGCTATTTTAATCATACCATAGATAATTTGAGGTGACCCATGCATGGGTTAAAGCATTTAGGAGATAAAGCCTTTAGGAGTTTAGTACAATAGGCAGTCCTGCGGTAAGTTTTCTGTTTCCCATCCATAACTCCATAAACGCCTGAATATGGACAGGGATGAACTTTGTTTAATGTCGGTGGGGTTCTGTTCCAGAGCAGTCTTCTATTATGGAAAATTAGAATGGAATGAAAAATGTGTAACCTTTTCTGGAAATTTAATTACAAACTGTTAATAAACCATTTTATGTAAACAAGCATTATATTGCGAGAGCATCTGTCAAGTTAAAATATCGTCGATGAATTTCACCTTTGTCAAATATATTTTTAAATGTCTTCGTTAACATTAATATGAAAACTGGGGTGTGTCATGAGTGATTCATGGGAGTTTATGTTTTCCATTTACTTTAGGGAACCTGTTTACATATATAATATACTTTTTTTGTTGAAGCAAACTCACTGCACAAATGTCATTTTCATTTCTACAGAAGTGTACACATCAGTGATGGCTTTGATATGTTTTAAATGAGAGAAGGTAGCAGTCAGACAGTTCTCTTATTAGCAACTACACAATCAGAGAAACAGTGAAAAACTACAACTTGGGCACAAAGTAAACAGAAGTGAAAGAACAGAGACCCTTGGCATGAATTTGCTCTCTACGTTGATCAAGCTGAACAGTTTCAGAAAAATATAAATATATTGCAATCAACGCAAACATTTAACCACATGTAATACTCTGGGTTACAGAAGCAATGTAAGAGTTGACATGTGTGTTTATTGTTTACTTCACCCATTTATTCTTCACTAGGATTTGCATTACTAGTATTTTAGTTATGTTTCCACTGGCATAATAACACTTACATCTCTGAATCGGATTCATTGTAGTTTTCTGCAGTATTTTATCGCTTTCTGGCTACTTCAAACTCAATATTGTTTTTTCATTTGTGGCAGAACAGAACTAATGTGCAACAGGTAAAGTTTGTGGAATTTAAGGACTATTGTGAGAGTAAAAGCAGGTGAGAATTCTAATTTAAAATCTAACCCACTAAAAGAGCTTATGCATTTTTATGTAGTGTGAAAGCAGTTCTCTAGAAGACTAGAAAAGCAAACTATAATGCAGTGCAGCACAGGTGTCATTACTGTAAAAGTGTTGCTTGAAGCCAATGTCTTGCTAGCACTCAGATTTATCATACATTTTCCTTTCTAAGTAGTAACAGGTTTTCAAATGATTTCTTTTTAAGAAACTTCAATGTTTTCAGATTACACCAGCTCCTTAAACACTGTGGAATTATTTGGTCTGCTAAAGTGGGGCTATCAACTTCATAGCTTTATCTCTGAAAAACAAAGAGCTTACCCATGAAGTAAGTGGCAATTCTGCACATGGCATCCCCAAATATAAAATCCTTTAATAAGTTCGGGATGAGATTGAATGGCATACAGAACAGGCAAAGCATCAGGTCACTGAAAGCAAGCGACAGCAGAAATATGTTTGTCACAGTTCTCATTCGCTTGTTCCGCACCAGGACAGTGATTATCAATGTATTCCCAAGGACACTAAGCAGGAAAATTAATGAGTATAATAAAATCCGTACCATCTGATCAAGATCTGAAAAGAAATGCAAAGGGGAGAAAATATCATAAATATGGGAGGCAGATGTTGAGTGTCATATTCATAACAACATTATTTTATTTCCCTCATTATTTTCATTAATTTCTTGGACTGGCTCAGCAAACAGAAATTTAGCTTCAGATAACAAGCCCCCATAGCTATTTATGTATTCTGCTAAATACTGTATATCAGTAATACAGATTATTTATTCAATTGTAAATAATTCTTAAAAGATTTTTCTTAAGAATTTACACTTTCATGTCATTGCAAACATTTGATCTTGTCTTGCAGATAGGCTACTTGTTGCAGACCAGATAGGTTACGTGTTGCAGACCTGTCTGACATTTGCTAACATGCCACGCACAACTTTAAAGTGCAGACGTTTTGTACATTAAAAATCTCAGCAAGATAATTTTATTCTAAGATTAAGCAGCACATGAAGAGTCCTTTTGAAATGTCTAGCTTATCAATTTCCTCTGGACTGCAACTTTTTATAGTCTTTCAAATATAATGTTAAACACTCAGTTCTGATTTTGAGGTATGATTTTTTAAAACAGCTGTTTGGCATTCTGAAATACAGTTTATAAATAACCATTTTCCTCTTTATGATAATAACTGAAACATTTTCTTTAATAGTATTTTTCTTATTTACCTTACCTTTTGCTGGTGGTATTAATCCATTGAAATGTTCCTCACAGATAGTTTTATTTTCCAGCCCAATATCACAGAAGAAACTGGAGAAGTCAGTGTCATTTAGTAACAGCAGATCATAAATTGTTTCCATTTCAGGCATTTTTGAGTGAGTTCTGTGCTGGGAAAATGCACAGGTGCAAGAAGGAATCACACAGTCTCAGCAGCTATCAGCAGCAATATTATTTGTGCACTGAGGCACAGCTCTCCTTTGCTGGTCTGTTTTACTGCAGACTGTACAAATCAACTACCAATAATGTTTCACTAGGCATGTCTTAACAATTACCTGTGATATTATGTCACCACTTAGCATGCTCAGCACAGTGAAATTTATTGCATCACCTAGTAGACATTAACTGAGCAAGGAGGAATCTCTCCCCATTGATATTCTGACTTCTACTACCATATGTTCTGTATGTGGAAATAGCATAGCCCTCAAGTCATATGACCAGTTAGATTTTATTTACTAAGTTTTGTTTAATATAGTTTCAGTTACATGTATGCTTACTTTGCACTCACCTTATCCATTTTATGAATTATTAAGCCATTTCACACTACCAGTAATACAAGCTTGTTGCAGCTAAGCTAACAACATGTCTTGGAAAACAGTATTGCAAATGATACAGTTATGACATGCTAAGAAAGAATACAATCACAAACAATTAGTTAGATAATTCACTATACTGTCTATGGCCTTAAGTCAATACTTCCTTGTAACTCTATTATTTCAAAGAAAACTACTGCTGCCTGTCTACAGCATGCATCAAACAGAATTATATCACTTGGACTACAATTTCACTGATGTCTGATTATTATCGGGTGTATCCCTCTGGTAACATATATCAGTCTGTATTCTCAAACTTGGGACATTGGCCAGGAACAAGTGGAACAGGCCCTGTTTCAAGAGATGAGACTTAGCCTCATATTGATATGGTGAAAAGGCCAGTCTAGTTGGATTAAATCTGTCCTTACACATTCTGAACATAACGCAGAAGGCAATGGGATCTGACATTAAAATGTAAGGGGCCAGACTGCTTTAGATATTGTATTTCTTAGTGCTGACGACACACAGGAGTTACCTTGAAGATGTAAGGATGAATGAATCCATGAATGCTACATGCCAACTTTCCAACAAGTGGATTCCTATTGGCTGATCTGACTTACATGTGTAGATATGGTACTGCTTCAGCTGTGCCTGTCTAACACACTGTTATATATTAGATAAGTGATGTAGTATATCTTTAGAAGGATAGATGTAATCTGGTGGTGTGAGTCATGTGAATTGGAGGCTTTTAAAACTTTTCAGTAAAGATGTTGCCAGTGTGTGTGTGTGTGTGTGTGTGTGTGTGTGTGTGTGTGTGTGTGTGTGTGTGTGTGTAAGTAATGAGTGTTTCCTACTGCAGCTCTTACGTGTTGTCAGGATGGCACATAACTTCTAACGAGGTGTCAGAAATAGAAATTTGTTTTTTATCTGTAAAGTAATTAATTTTCATGCATCTGTGTGTTATTCTATTTGTATTCATGTTCTTGCAAAGAAAAATCTACTATTTACAAATGTATATTTTTCTTGAATTTACTGTACACAAATCATCTCAATTTTTGGGAAGAAGTGTCTTCAGATTTTGGCACAAGATGGCAATATCCAACTACCAATGTCTTTGAAACTGCAGAGCAGCCTATCAGAGAATTAAAAATCCTGGGTTCAAAGGTTTCGTCTCACTGCAAGTGGCTTCATGGACAAGCTAGAAAACACCCAGTGTACCTACCATGTTTCTTCATACCACGGGTTAAAATCTATCAAGATGTTTAATTCATTTATGCTGATTAAAGAGGTGAGAGACTACTGGAAGTAATGAAAAGTAAATTTCAGGCATACTGAGAGCCAAAGAACAATTTGGCCACGCAAAACATTTGTTTTTTTACTAGAAATCAAAGGTCAAAGAAAACACTGATGAATATGTTGCAAAGTAATACTAGACACCTCATGGTGAATTTAGGTAATGTGTGACTGATTGATCAAAGGCTAGTTTGTCACATATGAAATGCTCACATAACAGACTGTTAAGAGAATTTCATATAACATTCCAAAAAGCCATAGATGTTATGTCGTGCAAGGGATTTGTCAGGTGTGTAGTTAAAATCTGTGACTGAGAAGTTAGAAATATGCAAGACTAATACTGTGCATCAAAATAAGGTAAACATGAAGCCAGTAAACTGTAAAAATAACAAAATAAAGGGAGCAATTCAGGCAACTGTGTGTGATAACCAGGGTGGCACCTGGTAGTAAACGAGTAGCAAAGATACACAGCCAGTGTAAATACTGGGACTGCAGACAGATAAGACATGACAAGAGCAAATTATTAACGTTAGCATATCCTATATGAGTCAATGCTTGTGACTGCAGTAGAAATGGAGCTAATTAATACTGTGAAATCTATTTGCAGATTCAATGGGCTCAGAGAGAGGTTATGTGATAGAAGCCTAACAGTAAAGTCCTGAGTGAATGTCAGAGCAGTTTTAAGAAGCCTGAACTGACAAATTAGGGACAGATGGAAAAGCTGTTTATTTAAACTAGACACTGAAACAGAGTGCAAAATAATGTCTTGAGTCTGCATTCAAACTGCAAACTAAGTCACCTTATATATTGCTATCATATTCCAGGCATGAGATAAAGTCTGTGGGGCAGATATGGTTAAGCAGCATGTACAAAAATAACAGCAGGGTATATAAATGGAATCATAACTGTAATCTCAGTTAAAGAAATGTAATATATTGAACACAGTATGTATGTGGAGAGGTAAGTGTATAAGTAAAACAGTACATTTGGAAAAGTTTAATAAAAGTGCAGTCTACAGTCCACAGCCAAAATGTACAGTGCATGTCTAATAAAGAAGTACAAATAATTCTTTGATGCAGTTCTATGAAATTTTAACAGAGACTGCCAGCTCACATCTGTTTGTAGAGCCAATGTAGAAACAGTATACTTCTGGCTATAAAACAAATGTTTTCTACAACAAGACAGAATTTTCAAATTGTGCAAACTAAGATATTCACAAGTATAAAACATGATCTGTTTAAATGCCTTATTGAAAGTGCAGTAAATTAAAATGCAAATTGCTGAAGCAAAGGAAAAATCAAGTTCTTTTTACCAGGCAGTTGTCCTGGAGTAACTCTAGTTTACTTTGATGGTCTAGGGTACTTGAAGACATGAAGTTGTGCCAGTGACACGTTCCATGCAGAGTGCCTATTGCTCATAAGGATAAGAGAAACTACTGAATGACTCAACAACATTCCGTTCATTTATTTGTTTGTTTGTTTGTTTGTATTTTTAATGGGGGGGGTAGATCACTGATCCACGTGAACCTTTTTCAAACTCAGCACAGGAATACTGGTTAAGTGACTTGCTTAGCGTCAGTCATGAGGCAAAAGGAGGTGGAGGTAATCAGATCGTAGGTTATAAAAAGCAGATTACAAGCTGCTAGACTGTGTGGGGTCTGTCAAGATTTATATAGACCCACAGGACCTCAACAAATGAACTCATTGGGAGGTTTATCCCTTCAAAAGATGTAGTTGCCATTATATTCAGTAGGAAGTTATTTTCAGTGCAAGTATAAAGCCATGATTCGGGCAGATTAAATTAGATGGTACAGGCTTTAAGCTCTGCCTATTTAATATGCCCTTGGGCAGATACAGATTTATGAAGTTACTTTTTTTTCCAGCAGAGGATACAAATGAGTGAAGGATAGGGAGGTGCTATGATTATTGTTAACATTCTAGTCTGTGGTGCCTCAAAGCAAGAACATGATGACAGATTAAGCTGTTAGACACACTAGGGTAAGAAGTCCTGAAACTAAACAAGGCCATATGTCAGACATAAGTTCCATCCTTGAAGTAAATGAACAATTTACTTACTGCTGATAATATACAGCAGATGATGACAAAGTGCATCCCATAATAAACATGCAAACCACATCTGATAAACAGTGAAATTAACTGTAATAATCAAAGAAAATATTATGTTCTTTCAAAGAAAAATGCATGAAACTAGCTGCATTATAGCTTTATCACAATAATATATATGTGTATACACACACACACACACACACACACACACACACACACACACACACACACACACACACACACACACACATAGATAGATATATATATATATATATATATATATATATATATATATATATATATATACCGTATTTCCCCGAAAATAAGACCGGATCTTATACTCTTTCCCCTGACGAAATACGCATTAGGGCTTATTATCAGGGGCTGCCTTATTTACCCCCGCCCCCCGTACAACAGTCTACATTTAAACATTTATTCATGCACAAAAAAATCAACATTTATTCATGTACACAAACTGACATTTATTTGGTACTTTTCTGTTATTGGGCAACAGTTCTAAGTAACGTGTTAACAGTTGTGTAAGAGTTCTACATAAACAGTGCAACAAACATTTCAACTTCAGAATATCTACACCTTGGCTTTCACGGTGCAATATTTCATGCTTAACAGAAAGTGCAGAAAAATCTCAATGCATGTGTATTGGAGGAGGGGAATAAAATTGAAAGCAGAAGCAATCCATACTGTTGCCCCAATAATGGAAAAGTTATTCAAATACAGTCATGTCATCTTCTTCTGGAACATTGTCATAAGTCTCCATCCCTCGAATTCCAGCCTGAATTTCTTGTGACTCTATTTCCTGTAGAACCACTGACCCCAGTCTGTCATGCCTAGCAATAGAGCTCTCCTTAAATGAGCACTGCTTGTCCAAGTAGCCTGCTCATACTGCATTGGCAACACAGCTGTCAGTGATTTTTTCCCATGAATTTTTCATCCAAGTCACAACCTCTTGCAGACTAGGCTTCACAAAGTTTCCATGCTGATTTCTCGCCATTCTATTTTCAATGTAGTCATTGAGTTCCATGCGCAAATGGTCCTTGAATGGCTTGTTTATTGCAATATCAAGAGTCTGGAGATAGGCAGTCATTCCTGCGGGAATCATTATTTGATCTATTCTTCTCTGTGCAAGGAAGTTCTTCATGTCTTTAGCGCTGTGCATGCTGGTTGAATCCCAGACTAGCAGACTTCTTTTGCCACCTTGCAAAACAAGTGGCAGCATTAAATCGACCCACTTCATTATAACTGCTTGTGTACACCAGGCTTTTTCGGTTTCAAGAATGTAAATGCCTGAAACATGTTCAATCTTATCTTTCTTGCCCTTACTAATGATTAGAGGTGGGGTTTTCTTTCAATTTAGATGAATTGCCAAAATACCGGTAACACGTGCACTCTTGTAACCAGTGAAGGGAATGTAGATTGATGAGGCACCCCTCTGATCAATGGTTGCTTGAGATCCTTGGCCCATAAACACTGCAGTTTCATCCATAGCAATCATGTTGGAGAGTTGGTATTTAGAAAAGTCGATGCCATCAACAAAGGACTTGAATGCAAGTGCATGTTTAATAACTTCAGTATCTTCCAGCTTGGACAGTGTTGTTTATCTTCTTAGAGACAGTTCATATCACTGAAGGAAGCCATCCGGCCAATGTTGTGATGCCTTGAATTCTTCTGGGGATATTTCTAACTGTGGTGCCATTGCAAGGGCAAATGCTTGAATATCAGCCCTGCGCACAACCAAAGCTTTTGCTCTCCTGTTAGCAATCCATTCACAGATGATGTCTTCTAGCTCAGGAAATAATGGTTGCTGACCTGATCCACACTTGCACTTCTTAGCATTTCCCTCATCGGCCTGTTGACTGAGGTTATCATATGCTGCACACCATTTTCAGACCATTCAGAGATCTAACTTTGTCTCTTTTTAGAAAGCCGTCAGATTCTTTCCTCAGGAGTCCTCCACAATTCCTTTCTTGTACTCGATAGAATAGCTCTTTCTTTTTGCACTCATCTTGTCTGGGGGGGGGGGTTAATTGAAGACTTACGATACCGGAGTGGCAACACAAAATGGCAACAGTTAAGAAGACACAACCACAGCTGTTCGTTATCAAGTGCATGCGCTTTACGTGTGTTGTCTGTACTTTGGCCAATCAAAGTACACCTTTCAGTTTTTATGGGCCAAGGATCTCAACTGTCAAGTGTGAGTGATGATTAGGGTTACAGTAAGAATTGTGGCGAACTCTCGTGGAAAGAATCTTATGACTTTCTGCAAAGAGAAGAAGTTGAGTGTCTGAATGGTCCAAAAATGGTGAGCAGAGTAAGATAAACTCAGTCAATGGGTGTCAATAATATTATTTTATAATTCAACACATCCATCATGTGTTGTTGACGATCTTAACTGGGGCTTCTTTTTGGGGTAGGGCTTATATCATGACCACCCTGGAAAACCATGCTAGGCCTTATTCTCTGGTTAGGTCTTATTTACAAAGAAATACGGTATATATATATATATATATATATATATATATATATATATATATATATATATATATATACTGATTCAAATAGAAAAAAGAAGTTGGACTGGGTTTGCCTTTAGCAATTTAATAACTATACAAGAAAATGCCTTAAATAATGCATAACTGTATATTTGCCACTATAAAGACAGAATTAAGCATTCATTCTTGACTGTAATATTGCAGTGTCCTGCTTGAAGAGTGTGGCTAGGTCATATGATAATGGCTTATTGAGATTCCCCCACTATAAATAAAGGTATGTAACTGTGGAAATAGTAGCAGCGTTTACTGAAATTCTGACTAAAGTCACAGAAAATCCTGTCTGAGAACTTATAAACAGAGGGAATGGCCACTAAGTTAAAAGGAGCAACAGAAGTGCAGACGTTAGAGGAGATATTGCATTGTTAGCTGGAGGATGTCCTTGGTAACAGAGCTAAAAGAGTACTGATCACAAGGTCTCTGAGATTCAATTTTCAAATGAAACGCCAGAAACAGTAAAGACACTGTTTTTCTTTTAAGGCCACCATATATCTTTAATCAGAATTAGATATCTTCTAGTTTTGGTGTTTATATTTTTTCTGACTATTGTCTGTCTTACAGAATGTTTATTTCCAATTTTGTATGCAAGCCTTTTGCTATAACTACACATGCTTGGTACCAGAGGTAGAAGCCATCAAGCCTCTCAACCTCTTAGCCCAATACATCTGGACAAAACCAACAATAATGTGGGAACAAAGGACCAAAAATAGAGACAGATTTTAAATATACTGCTCTTATAAATTTAGGAACTTGACAGAATAAACATTTTTGCATTAGCAATCATTTTTCTGAAGGATATGAAAAGTCTGTCGTTATTTAGTGACTTCTAATCCCAATGATGCACCAGAAAACCACAAATTCTGTGAGAAATAGATCAAAAATATCAGGTAAAATCTGGACATTGTACAAAAAATCAGGACATTTGAGAGGTATAGAAGTCATACTCATACCCCGTATCACTAGTCCTACTGCTTATCACATACATAGCAGCGGTACAGGCTCATACCCCGTATCACTAGTCCTACTGCTTATCACATACATAGCAGCGGTACAGGCTCATACCCCGTATCACTAGTCCTACTGCTTATCACATACAGAGCAGCGGTACAGGAGTTAAAACACTTAACCCTTCTCTATCACATATTAATTGATAGCTGCATGAATGATTTTGTACTGAGCCATCACATATTAATTGGCAGGTTATGACTGCCTCTTGTTAACTGGATTATATAGCCTGTAAAACAGTTTTGGTCACCAAAAGGTATATTTGCTCTTCCAGACACAAGTCAAATCCAAAGCACTATACAGTATCTAATTGTTTTACTCATAGTCTCAGTGTAGATAGGAAATAGGCAACAGTGAGGTCTGTGTTTTACAGAAAAAATATCAGTGCCACAGCTAATTATGGAGTGGAATATCAAGATAATTTTGTATGTCAGTATGTTCAAGGAGGGCATGAAAGCAGCCTTTTTTGCAGCTAACATGCAGTCCACTAAAACTGGACACAGCCAGGCAGTGGCCATAGGTGCCCATCCTCAGGTGACCTTAAAACGCAAATGGAACTGAAGCACTGAGAACTAGAGATGGAGGTAAAACATTTTGAAGCATCTGTGAAAGTAAAACAGGTTAAGAATGAGGAAACAGAAAAGCAGTACCAGCAAGGGAGGGGGGTGCTGGGTCACCATTAAAGGCATATGACATGTGGAGGTGAAAACCCAACCCTGATAGCCAAAGTGTACCAAATTGGTTCCTCATTATAAAAGGGGGCTGACTTTGGTAGTGTCATTCAAGCATTTGACAGGAGTTTAATCAACATGAAACTGGCCATGGACAGTGAATAAGTTTTTTTTAACTCCTTTGTTTAAGAGTAAAGCACTGCATGAATGAATGGATTGTTTGAGTTATACTAAACATTAAACAATGCTTATTTGGATGTTTTAAACTGACTTCTGAAGATTATTAAAAAAATGAGTGAGCACAGAAATAAGCATGTAGCAGTCTGGGTGATTATATTTCAGAATTATTAGGTATTGTGTCACTTCATTTGAAATGCTCAGAGACCGGATGACAAGTGAGCAAACACTCAGTACTTTGCCTGAGAACATGAAAATATGGTCAGCAGATTAGGAGTGTAATACCACTGAGGAAATGGTGGAAATTCTTTGACTTCATTCTAACCAATAAGGTGCAACTGTGTAAAAAATTGGATAACTAGCACCAGACATGGGAATAATCAATGGGAGGTGCTCTGAACAGTAAGGCAAAAAGGGAAAATATACCACAAGTACATGACAAGTTCCTGGAGTAAAATGTTTCCAACGTACTCAGATGAGCATGTGCAATTCATAAAATAAAAACCCATAAGTGAACTAATAAAAGTAGCAACACAGTAGTGGTTGGTTATTTTAAAATGGCTGCAGCTCCAGATTATTACCCTGACCTGTATCCTATAGTGGAAGAGGGTAGAGAAACCCTTGAGAAGAGGTATTCTACATCATATATAACTATTGTTAAAACTGCAGTTGTTGGAAAGAAACATTACCATACCAGGCAGTCCAGTCTAGTTAGGGCCATGGGTATAACCAAGAATTACTGGTCGGTCCTCTGTAAATGTTTCAAGAAATGTTCATTATCACTTTTTAAAATTAGTAACCAGTATTGTTGCTCTACTGACATCATACAACATGGATTCTTAAAGGGGCACTCTATCTTCTTGTGCTTATCTCAGTTTTATGAACATGTGAACCATGCTATGGATATCAGCCTTTATGCTGTTGTCATAATCTTGGAGTGATTATAGATGATAACCTTAAATTTGACCTGCATGTTCAAAATAACATAAAAAAACACTCACCAAAACTTGGGAATGCTCTACAGACATAAACACTTCTTTAGCAACGACACCAAAAACACTCTTGCCACTACTTGCCTTCTCCCATCTCTCTTATACCGTACACCCATCCTAACCAACCTTCAGGGTACAGTTAAAAATAAGCTTGACACATGCTATAATAAGGTTGCAAAATTTGCCACCAACAAACAATACTTCAACCACCACTGTATTACCTTTAAGGCTTTGAATTGGCTTGAACTCCCTCACCACTTTACTTACGTCTCCACACACATTATTCACAAAGCCAATGCCAAAGCCAATACCCTGCTTCTACTCCTATCCTTCATTCCTATCACCCTAACAGACTACTTTGATCTAATGAACATCTTCTCAGCATATATAAACCCCACAAGTCCTCTGGCCAAAAAATCTACTCACACTCTGCCAAAAAAAGTGGAATTCTACCCCTTTGCAAATTAGATCTACCTCTGACTTCTCCATCTTCAAACTACTACTAACAGACTACCTTAATAAGACATGGCTCTGCTCTTGCACTTCCCCAGGCTGAGCTAGTCCCTCCCTCCTTCCATCTCCAACGTACTTTGACTATGTTTGGAGTAAGAAATTATTAACATATATTTCTTAGATAAAGAACCAATATATTTGTGCATAGGCTATATTATCTAGTCATCTCTGTTCCAAAGAGTGTGGTTATTGTGTTTAATGTAATCTTTATGAACTGCAGCTTGTGAATACTTTAACTCTTGGTAATGTTCTTTTTCAGCTTGTTTTATCTGTCCAAATATTTGCACTATATCTGCATAGGTTAACACTGTATGGCCTGAAGTTGAATTTTTTTCTTAGTTAATATACCATTTGTCTGTATTAGGTTTTGTAATAACTTTATTTAACTGTAACCATAAAGTTTTCTCCCTGGACCCCTGCTGAAAATGAGATATTATCCCAGTCATACTTTCCCAATAAACAAATGTTGCATGAATTATTATTATTATTATTATTATTATTTATTATTATCTACATTTGTTGACCGGGAGTGTCCGACTGAATGTAGGTCCATTTTCAGCAGAGGCCCAGGGAGAAAAGCTCCACAGTTAAAATAGACAGTAGTTACATTGGATTACATAGCGATTAACAATTTAACATAGCAATTACTTACAACATATTTACAGATGAAGAACATAGTACATCAGTAGACAACTAGAATCTTTATCTGTGAAGTACATAACAGACATTAACAAATGTTACAATAAGAAGTTCCTGCTGTATAATAAGTACTAGGTTTATGAGCATCTGAGCTTGCTATAATAAAGGTAGTTAGTGGAGTGGAAAGAAAGGTAGTGGTTGGATGGGGTGGGTGATATTAGAGTGGAAGTTGCAAGGGCATAGCCAGCATGTTTTTAGGTGCGCTTTTAGTAAAGTTTTGAAATGGGTGCGTGATGGTACGGAGGTAATTGTGGGTGGAAGGGAGTTCCATAATTTGGCTGTGGTGCAAGAGAATAGTGCTTCACCAGAAGAGTTATTGGCTTTAGTGATCTGCAAGTGATTTTTGTTGCTGGATCTTAGTGGTCTGGTGGTGCGATAGGGTTGGAGTAGATTCTGGAGGGATGGGACATTTAGTGGATGGTTTACTAGTTTGTGGGCGAGTGAGAGTTGATACCATTGAAGGAGGTGAGGGAGTTCAAGCCAACCCAGTTCAGCAAGTGAGAGACAGTGGTGACTACAGTAGGATGCCCCTGTGGTGAATTCGGCAATTTTGTTGTAGCAGGTCTCTAGCTTGTTTAGATCGCATTGCTTTATGTTGGTATATATTGGAGAGGCATAAAGTAGGGTGGAGATAAGGTGGGAATTTGCTATTGAAATCTTTGCTGCTTTGGTGAGAAGTTGCTTATTTCTGTATAATGCTCCTAGTTTTTTGTGGACTTTTTTTATGGTCATGGATATGTGAATGTCTAGCAATTTGGTGTGTTCAGTTGGGCATATAGTGGTGTTGTCTTTTGCTGTGATGTTAAAGTGAGAGTTGTTTTGAATGAAATATATATATTTTCTGGATCTTGCCATGCCTTTTCGTAGTCACCCCCATATAGTCATCAACACTACTAGTCTTAACAGGTCATACCATTAGTTCATTTGCGGTTAACTGGATCTCCTCTCAATTATGAAAAAAAAGCAAGACTTTCCTTTATGGTTATACTTCTTAGTAGAGCTCAGATTGTTCTAGCATGCTTCAGGGATCTTCCCTTGGTCCTCTTTATTTAACATTGTATTTTTCTATTTTTCCAACTTCATCTAAGCATTAGCTTGTGAAATATGCAGATGATATAAAAAATTACCAATGAGGGAGATATCCTGTCTCTAAATAAATATTTACTTTCCATCTCTGAATGACTTAAAGACAAGGGTCTGAATCTGAATCACAAGAAATGTAAGGTCATGTATTTTGGTCCAACACAAATTACTAGTCCTATCATTCTGGGTTCTTATTGCCTGGATTTGATAAATCGTTTAAGATATGTGAGAATCATTCTAAGCAAGATCATGTTTTAGTAGTAATGTTGACTCAGTCAGGAACAGTGCAATGGTGTTGATATGTCTTTTGCATAAACATATGAGTGCCAAACGACCAAAAAGACTTGTGCACTTGCATACTTCTTACATAATATATATATATATATATATATATATATATATATATATATATATATATATATATATATTATTGGTCTCTTGGTATTGATGCTTGTAGACTGATGCTTGGATTTGAAAATGCAAACAGCACCAGAGATTTATGTGTAACTAAATCAAACATTATCTCTATATACTTAGCTAGATATTAGAACAAGTTTCTTAATTCTGTCCAAAGTGCCAAATTATTATCAGAATTTAAGAATATGATAGACACCTGATTGTATTCATGGCTTCAGTACAGCTATCTTTGAATCTGTGTTTCAGTTCAATCTATTTGACCCAAGCACAGGTGGTGGACTATGTATGAAACTGTATATGGAAACTAGAAAGTAGAAATTGAAATTTGTCCAGAATCATTGGCCAGGGATTATTTGGACTGGGTAGGGGGACAGAGAAGAAAGCAAGTGGCAGCATTTGATGACATCCCAGCACAAGTTCTAACTGGTAATGACTTTGATAAAACATTACCTTATGAAAATGTGGTTGCACACAGGCAAGCAAGGGAAGTAGTCATACAGGAAGGGTAGCAGTGGTTAGATTCACCCAACGCCCACACCTCCATTACCAGAATCTTAGCTAGGGTGAGGTGAAGGGACAACCATCTGAGGTGCAATGTGTTAGGTGGTGTGATCAGTAGAAGCCAATCAGTATTCAGTTAAATACTGGCAATTTGTCACAGTTTAAAAGTTCGTCAGATCCAAGGTTCTTTTTTAGCTCTATACATTGGAGGTTAGAAATGTATCCACTTCAGAAAAAAGTGCAAGGAGGTAACAAAAAGCCTGACATGGAGCTATGGCTGTTGGAGAGTACTTTCAATCATGTTGAAGGAATTATTTCAGGGTAAGAAATTGCTGATAGCAGTGAGTTTAAATCTGAGGCACAGTTGTCAAAATGTACTGGACTTCTGCTAGAAGGAAAACTGGGGTGGATTACAAACAGAGAGAGAGGAAAAACAAGCACAACTTTCAGACCCCACTGTATATAATTTGAGGGAATAGCCAAGGTAGCTCCTCTTTCTCAATGGCAGAAGAATTCTGTATAATGGCAAAAGGTGCAGCTGTAAAAAGTGGAACCCTAAAAAGATGGGCTAAAGGAAAAAGCAATGAACTAGTTGGCAGTCTCATCGACACATTATCAAGCACTTCAAGCCATAGCCCATCACATTCCTTTTTCCTGGTAATTTGGATATACTGTACAAAAAGTAGGCTTATACAGAGCTGTACTGGCTAAGCATTACAAAAAATGTCAAAAAGTACTGCAGAGGTTGTGAGCAATGTCAAAGGGATGCTAAGAGAGAAGACAAAGCTGGGATAGATCCAGCTAGTAGAATACTATGCACAGAGAAAAAACAACAAATAGCCAAATGGTATGGTTCTCTGTCAGGGTAAAGAGATGTTAGGTAAAGATTGCAAAAAGTATTCAATTCTGTTTCTAAAACCTTGAGACGGCCTTTCCAAACAAAAAAAAGAAATGAGTGCGTGTGACATTAAATTTTACAGCAAGCTTTATTTATTGAGCATCTCCCAACAAAAGTCACTTGAGTCTACAAAGGATGCAGATGTGTAATAATCTGAGAAAATGTTATTGTTCTTTCAAAAAAGATGCACGGACAATGAACTGCCTATAATAGGGCTGTATCCGTTTCAAAATATGGGTACATAATTGGCTAAAGCATAACAGCAAAATAAGTTGCATTGTACTTGTCTTTCTAACAAAAATGCAGTATCTAAATGAAAATGTATAAAATAGTATATCACTGTGCATTTGCCACTGTGAAAATGTATTGCAATTTGGAGATGGAACTAAGCCTCATCTCTTCATTGTTTGCATTATTGCAGAGAATGCTGCTTGAAGATTCTGGCTAAGTCACATGGCAATGCCTTATTTGGACAGCAAGTCACTGAGACTTTTACCCCACCCCAACAGAAGTATGTAATTATGAAAATAGGAAGGGCAGCTTTTAAAATTTACACCAGAGACACATGAAATCATGTTAGAGCACTTATGAATAAAGAGAATGACTATTAATTAAAAAGGAGTAATAGAAGTACAGAAGATACACGTGTTAGTGGCTTGTTTGTCGGACGATACCCCTGGCAAGTGAAATCTCAAGCAGCATTGCCTATAAGGACTCTGAAATTCCATTTTGGAATGAAAAACCAGAATGATTAAAGACATAGAACAACTTTGGCCAGAAGCAGATGGTTTCTAGTTTAGACTCTATTTAGATTTTTTTCTGATCATCTTCTGTCTTTTGAATGTTTCATTTTTCACTTTCTTTTGTAAGACTTTTACTGCCTGCATATTCACGTGGAAAGAAAATGCTTAAATATTTATTTCAATAAATAATTATATTATTTAACTTTGATTTCTGGTAGCTAAAATGTTTGTGTTTTGTTTATTAGCTTAAGGATCTATATATATTATAGGTGACCCAAACTATGTGGCATTCATCTTTGGAAGGGTAATTACTTAAAGTTTATTGTTGGCATTTGAATATTTAAATTTGATTTATTTTAAACATAACCAGTAAGATATGTTTTTGTTTTGTTTGACTTGAATAACTGGTGACAGCATACCTTAATGTTTCTAAAGGTCAGAGTTAGTTCTGGAAAATCACATTTTACTTCCCTGTACTGATAAATATTGTGTACGAAAAAACAACAGTGTTCACTATTTACTTCCCCATTCTGAAAAAAATATTTTGTGTGTGTGTGTGTGTGTGTGTGTGTGTGTGTGTGTGTGTGTGTGTGTGTGTGTGTGAGACAGAGAAAGTGTATGTCTGTCTGTGTGTGTGTGTGTGTGTGTGTGTGTGTGTGTGTGTGTGTGTGTGTGTGTGTGTGTGTGTGTGTGTGTGTGTGTGTGTGTGTATATATATATATATATATATATATTCGTGTGTGTATATGTATGTGTGTGTGTGTGTGTGTGTGTGTGTGTGTGTGTGTGTGTGTGTGTGTGTGTGTGTGTGTGTGTGTGTGTGTGTGTGTGTGTGAGACATGCCAAAATGTACACATGCACTTACAAAATATTTCTGATTAAGTTTCAGTCACTACTGATGCTGAGTTTAAGGCACTAGGCTTGCACTGATGTGGATGAAATCCTTGTGAACCAGTAATTATAACTCTTGTCTGCAGCTGTGCAGCATGGAACTTATTTGGGAGTGGCAGGTCTTGGCTTTTATGCATCAGTGTACATTTACCATGTACCTTTCTGGCCAATTTTCTTTTGTATAACAACTGGTTGCAGTGGTGGGAATCAAACCTCACACTGCTGGTCTTGTCACACATCAATTAGTGATGGCAACAGTGCAGGTTTTAAAGCCCATAATTACTGTCCATCACAAATGAATTGCTGGCAGCAGGTCAGATTTTACTCCTATCCAATACAAAAACCTTGTTAATATGGTTAATGGGGAATGTACAATATTTGTCTATGTTCATACCACACTTGTCAGACATATATGTACCACTAAAAGACTTTGTTTTCCCTACAGGAACACCAATAACTCCTCTAGCTCTATTAGTCTGCTTTTCATGGCTGACCTGTTAGCTGCTATGGAATATGTCTTTGCCTAAGCACCACATGGCATGTCCATAACATGTTTATAACACTGCTGTAATATGCAACTGTGGTCCCCACAGCATTTATGTCACAGAAAACTGTCACACCCGATCTGGTAAATGCTAGTCATAACCCATTCTTTCATACAGGTACTATGCATGTGTTCTAAGTGTATATAGCAGTACACATTTTTCTGCACGGCTGAAATTGTCCAGCTTCTATCTCGTCCTCCAGGCATGCAAACACCTGCAAATACATGATATAGAACTACATACTGTAAACTGCTGGGAATGGTAAGACGACAGCTATAAATAAAGACGTGAACTAGCCACATCATACTATCATCACAGAAACAGGTATGGGGCTATGCCAAAAAATAGCTATAGGGACATATATGAGAATTCACCTAGCAAGTGTACAGCCACACATCTGATATATGCATTAACTACAGATAGCATACAATTTGTTAGAATTATGCTCTGTCTCCTGTATTGTTATTGCAGGGAGTGCCTAATGGTCCCTTGTGATGGTGCCTTCAAAACATTGATGCTTGGTATGTCTTGTCTGCCACAGACATCATCAGCATGGGAGAACACTGCAAACATTATACAAATACTGTTTTGATGACCTTTAGTACAGGAACTCTGATGATCTGAGTACATGAGAAGCAGATGTTCATTAACATCATCCAAATCAGTGCAGTACATGGATAACATTATACTGCTTTTTTTGTTTCCTCCGGAATCCTTTTATGTATTGGGGTCTGTTAGCGCTGCTGGCAAGTATTTGTGAAGGTCAGCTAAGGAAATCTATGTTTTCTGCTGTCTGTAATTGACACATCAGATGGAGGTAGTGGTAGGCACTTCATGTACATTTCTGCAGGGACCTGTTCTGTGCTAGGGTTATGCTGCACCATTTCGTGGTTCATACAAACTACCTGTTGTGTCCTTGTGTGTAGACAGGGGACATACACTTGCAGGCTGCCTGCCACACAGCTAAGGGAACATATGCAAGGAAATGTAACATGCATTTCTAATTGTAGCATATTTGTCACAGTTATCTGATGTCCTCTTTGTCTTTCAGAATGAGCAGATTCTGAGAGTAATCATGTCATCTATCACAGAAAGTAGGTAAGGCTTGTGGCCCAATTGCTGACATGTATTTTAAGTACTTTCAGTACACTTTCAAGACAGTCACTTACAGCAAACTTTGCATTATATCTTCCCACTGCAGGTTTTGATGAAAACCCTGCACATCCACAGTGTTCTGTCCCTTCTGGGGCTAAGACTTAGGATCATGTGGACAATAAGGAACTCAGTGGAGGGTGGTCTTGGCCCCTCATTGACAAGTAGCCCACCTTCATTGCATAAAGTGGCCCAGATTTGACTGGAGCAGGTGATGGAAGTTGAAGTGGAGAAAAAGTAGGCAGAGGTGTGGCTTAGATAGAAAGCCCTTAAAAGAGGACTGAGGATTCACTCACTAAGGTGACCCCAACCGTTGGGCCATCAGTATAAGGTGTGACCCATATCAGAAACCACCCTGCTTTATATCATGGTGACAGATCCTGGTGATGTCTGCCTGGACCAGGATACAAATGGAACACTCCTGCCCATACCTCATACCCTATCCCAATCTGTTGTGACTCATTCCTCTTGAGTCACATTCCCATACCCTTTGCATTGTTCAGCCCTCCCCGTTACAATTTTTATGCTCTTTGTTGCCATCCTTCCCATGTCTCCCAACTTAGTAAGTGCACTCCCACTTCTGTGTGTTCTATTCTGAGTGTCTGTCTGACCCTACACACTATCATAACCCCCTTTCCTATTTTATTTTCTCTTCAAAATTCCCCATCCTCCCTACTTTCCATAAAAATCTGATGTTATCCATCAGGAATGTTGCCCTCCTCTCTTCATCCTACAGACTCCTATATGTTGTCCTTTTGTGTGACCCTCTGCTTGCTCTTCCCTGCTTTCCTACTTTCCTGTGTAAATCTTCCCATCCCTTTTCTGCATCTGACAAGTGTTCACATATGTAGATATTGCAGCACAGCAAATGCAAATACTTTATGGATATATAGCTTTCTCTGGTGTCTTGTACTTCCCTACATCAAATGAAAAAAAGTGCTGTATAAAAAAATAATAACAATGCAGTGACGTCATGCTCATATTTGCAGAATTTACTCACCTCAGTAGGCCGGAACCTTCAACAGTTTTATAATCCTATGAATATTTTTACACTATTCATGTGCAGCAACAACAACAATATACTGCCACCTGTGATATTATGTTAAGAGAAGAGAATGATGTAACTAGCATACTGCCTCCAGAAGAGGTTTAGATGTGAACTGCCAGCAGCATGATGCATTTACAGCTGCATCTATTTATTTACAGCCAGTACAGATGTGCAAATAAAATGAATGCTTTTAAATCTGTTGTAAGCAGCAAAATACATAGCAAGATTTTCCTTGTCCTACATCTGAGGCTGACTGCTGTTTGCTGAACTTTATTTGAAGAATTCTTTTTCATCTGTTTAGGTTGATTAGTTCTTGATAAACAGGCAAGACCACAAGGTTTAAGTTTTCATTTTAAGGAAAATCCAACAGCCCTGACTAATTTCCTGAATTGCTCTAAGTGGTATTTGTATAACCAGAGTATGTAGTAATTTAACTCAGAGATGTGTAATAAGGTACAACTACTAGCCAGTGGACTGTATTACCAGCCTGTGTTATCTTGCCACTAAATTAATGGCTGGAATGTTGTAGCTGCCATCACTGTTAGCACTGGCTCACTGTGTAATAATGTGCTACTGTTATCAAAGTTGCAGAGGAGATTGGAGGATTTCCGTTGCTCAGAGGTGTACCAGCCTTGGAGTTGTACAGATATAGCAGACACAAAGAACAGTTCACCGCATGGTGGATGTGAGTGACAAATGGATTCATTTACTTTGCAAATAACATTTTGAAGTTTCCTTTTGATGAAACCCCAAGGTAATCTTGCAAAGTACTAACATGCACTCAAATACTGGTATACAAATGTAGAGACCATTTTAAATAAGGGGCAGGAATATTCTTAGCAACCCCCCAAACTTAATTTAGCATGCTATATTCACTTTGTTTACATTTACTTTTCCCAGAAAACAACTATAATCTACTGAGAGTTATAAAATCCACTTTTCAAAAATAGTATAGTAGAGATCCTTTTAGCATTAAAGCTATCTTTAAAAACAGATACAGTGAAAAATCAGTTTTAATTGATCAGGGTTTCTGTTGCTGGTGATAATGACAATAATAAATAATAATCAGCAGAACTTAGTGACTCCTCAGAATGATGGTACCAGAACAGGCACATTTAGAATGGTTGCCATTATGGTAGGACATCTCCCAAGTAGAAATTTTCTTGGTCTTAAATAACACATACTGTAGATGTTTGTTCTTATAGGATTTTGATGTTCAGTGCTACACCTTTACGGTTCATAATCATCATAAAGTGACAAACTGTTCTCAGGAACTCTGCTTCTGTCGGATGTAAAACTTTTACTTTTTATGGAAAAAAATGATCATACATAATCAAATCAAAGCTCCATTATCACGTGAAAGAACAAATGTGTGCAGACCTCTTAACTCTCCATTTTGTTGGAGAGCACCTATTTTTAGGCTTGATTTACTCCTTCACATAATTTTCTGAATCTCTCTTATCAGATGGGCTTTTTGAAACTCTAGTACACAGAAAACCACACTACATGACCAACAAACTGGTGGCACCAATAATTTAAAGAAAGAGGACATACATCTTATATCTCCCTTTTCAGAAGCAAAACTAAATAGCATTGTGTTGTAGAATTATACATTATAAGTTCATTGAAGTCTAGAAAGTTTGCACTGTCTCTTTGATAATGTACTTACATTTTCCATCATTTTGTCACTCTCTTTTAAGAGTTTCTGGGTAGCATCACACTTTTCTATTGAAAGCAGGAAAGTTATGTGCTATTTGGTGTTCAGATATTATACTGGTTAGATTTCTAGATTTTTGGCTGGATATACCTAATTTTCAAGGGCCTCTGTACCTATTTTCAGTATCTGCAGGTTGAAAGATATGGATATCTATCATACTCTAATACTACATCCTTGACTCATCTATGACTTTTGCTGTATTACTTATTATTTGATACTGGCTGTTGAGTCACTTATTACTGTCCATCAATAAATCCACTGAGACATAAAGTCATTTTATAGCAAGACACTTGTTGCTCAGAGTAGAATTTGACAGCTACTAAGAATACATATAATGTGAACCAAATGTAGCAGACTATAGACACTAACTTATGAAAACTTAATATGGCAGACTACAGACACTAACAGGTAGATAAAAGAAAGCACTGGCCAGCTCACATGGAACCTTCTAGAATATTCTTTCCAGTCATAATTCATATTCTTAAAGTGACAGCAATGTTTTGCAATTATCAATCAGAGACTGGTGAGTCTGCTATATTTTAACATGTTATCATACCTTGAGCTGTTTCTCATGATCTCATCTATAATTTTCCTTCGCACAAACAATGATAAATTAATTACACAACTTGTAATAGAAGCAAAGACAAATACAGTGGCATACTATTCATGTTTCTAACAGCTCCTCCTAGGCAAGCACTGCTCCATAATATTTCTTTGTTTATAACAAAGCAGAGTTGTGCCTCCTATTTAAATTTGTGACATGCATCTACAGAATTCTTTGATTTACTATAAAGGTATGTTCCAAAGGAGTTATGTTTTGCAAAGTACAACAAAAAGAAAACCCCACTAATAGTAATAACTATACAAACAATTAGATACTATAAAGTCTGAAAAATGTCGAAGTAATAAAATCATTTGACACATTCTTACAATGTGCCTGTGACCAACAATCATCATGAACTAGATATAAGAATCATAATCGTACATCAGTAAATAGTGAGCATATTTTTCATCATTGCAAAGGGGGATTAAAAAGCAAGCATGCCTTTATCTGTTATCAGGAATAATACTGCAATAAGGGAGACAGAAACAATGTAACTTTATATATATATGTATGTATGCACAAACATAAAAGAGAAAATGTATATATCGGTGTCACAGAAGAAGACAGGGTGACAATACAGTGGTGAGTCCAGACAGAATCTGAAAATAGTACAGGTGTGCTAGGTGTTCACAATAAGAAAACATGACTGAAGAGTCACAATCTTTAGTGTTAGATGGTTTATGCATTTCACTTAATAACTATCAATGCATGAAACGGGATTTGTCATAAGCAGTGATGAGATACAATGCAGTGTCTCTGACTGGCAGACATAATATATACATCCCCTTTCCCAGCTCCACTGGTTTTCTTTCATCAGAATCAGAAAGCATTAATAAAGCCAGGCAGACCCTTCCCTTCACCTATGTTTTCAGAGCCTTGGAATTTTCATACACACTCATCTTCACACTAGTTTTTCTATTAACTTGTCTTACTACTAGCGCCAAGGGCACTTTGCTCTCTTGACTCTATTCTCAAAGACTTCCCAAACTCACAGAATTTGCTAAGTTCTATTTACACCTCTGTTCTGGACACAGACTCTTGCCTCAGGAATAGACTTATTTGAGTTATGATAACCAGCATTTTCCTCCAATATTTCATCACAGCATTTCACATTTCACACAGAGTTTAAGCTTGAAGTCCACTTTACTCTATTTACAACCCCCTCCCAACTCTTTCCATGCTAGGGAGCTCTGGAAGTAGCTTTCATATACTATAGCAATACTTAGTAATTGGATGAATAACATTTTGGAATACAGTGGCAATTGCCATACTAAGACACAAAGGACATATTGACTTGCAATAAGATGCACCTGCCGAGCTTGTGTGTGTGTGTGTGTGTGTGTGTGTGTGTGTGTGTGTGTGTGTGTGTGTGTGTGTGTGTGTGTGTGTGTGTGTGTGTGTGTGTGTGTGTGTTTCTGCACACACTATTGCTGTAATTATTATAACAAGATCCTTTAGAACTAGGTTGCTTATGCACAACATTTGAACCTAAAGCACAAGGTTACCCATACTAATTCAGCAAGGAGAGTGCATTTTTACATGGCAGTAATGGTGCAGTTTCACTATCATTTATTTTATCATATAATAGTACTCATGTAACACAAATACAGGACTAGATATTTACATTATTATTTGACATTATACCTAGCACATTGAGCAACAGTCAGATACTTAATGACTCTGTACTTAGATAAGGAGTAAAAACCACCAGCCACAATAAAGTGATGAGAAAAGGGAAGATCGCAATCTGGATTACAATGAAGGGAGTAATTTGCCTCTGAAGATTACAAGGGAGCTGAATCTACAAGTTTGGCTTGCCACACATTCAAATTTTAAAGAACAAACATCTATTACACCATTGGATCCACCAGCCAGAGGTAACTCCATGAGAGATAATCTAACAGTACTGGACAATAAACTGTTGAAATACAAAAAATTATGTCTCGAAATAAAATACTTTAATGAATGTATTCACTTAAAAATAGTCCCTAAGGGACTTAGAATTTGTCAGTATCCGACAGGACTGACACCAGACTCAAACTTTCACAAAGAACTTTTAAATATTTTTAACCAGCAAAGACCTGATTTATTAGCATTTGTGACGCCCGTGCCCTGGCCCAGCAACCAAGGAGCCTCAATCCTCACCACTAACACCAGAGAAGGCATCTCATATGAGAGGAAAGGATAACAAATACACACAGTAAAGTGCAACTTCCCTTAAGAGCACACAGAGATCACAGTCAGTCTGGGGCTGGTTGCTCCCTTACTCTCCAGGTCCACAATAAGACTCCCCACTGGCACAGCTATAGGGTCCAGATCTCAGCCTAGCTGGCAAGCTAACCTCCAGCACCCTCTCTGTCCAACCACTGCTTCATGTCCCTGTCCAAGTAGCTGACACACACACACACACACACACACACACACACACACACACACACACACACACACACACACACACACACACACTTTGAGATAAGTATTTATACAACTTCACAGACACTCCTGGGAAAGACTGACACAGATTCTCCAGCTCTGCCCCTATACCCAGACTATATGGTAGTAATTACTGCCACCACCAGCTAATAATTATCAGCTACCCAAAGGCCCTTAAAAGGGTGTCCAATTATTACTGTGCAATATTATTATCCAATAGTAATTGCGACTCAACAGTCTTAAGGCTTATTTGGAAGGGCTTAGTCCAGGATCACTTATAAGCATGCAATTTACTCTAGAGCTTAAATTATTGCTACATAAACCAGCCACAGTTGAAAAGGGTTTAAAAATATTTAATAATAAATACTAACAACACAAGACAACACTACTATACCATAGTGCCATTAAAGAGTTCAGAGATCACACAGAAACTTAAAATAATTCAGTAGTGCAGTTCTGACATAACAGAAAAATACTTAGTCTAATCTTTTTCTAATTCCTAGCTATTGCTTCAAGAAACCATACTTCTAAAATAACTTACTTAAGAAAACAGGCAGTGCTGAGTTAGATGTACAAGATCAAAATGCTTAATAATCTCTGTCACTGTTTAAATTGAAACTGCAGTTCTGCTAAACATTACATCATCTTTTACACCTTCCTGGTTTCCAGGCCACACAGAAACTGCATTTACATTATTTTACACTTAGAGCAATAAAGGACATTCCACATGTAAATTCCAGTAATTATTCCTTAAGTTAAAACAATAGAAAGAATGTGCTAGCTCAGACAGACTGACTCCGAGCTCTACAGATCAAAGGATAGATTTGAAATCATTGTAGCGTCAAAAGAAAGATTTGAAATGCTTGACTTAGTTTTCCTTACAGCAGATAGCAATGTTGCCACATTGTTTTAAGTTCAACATTTCACATTTACAAATGATAGAATTATGTATCAAATTCTATTTGACTAGGCTGGCAGCCTTCACCCTTCTCTACCAGTCTTTAAATCTCTTCCCCACTGGAGAACTCAAGCTAGTTTTTCAAGTGACCCTTGAGAAACACCACTTGAGAGGGTTAAGTCTATCTGAGTGTAACTCACCCCATTCCCTGTCTTGAGACCCCATTTGCATTGGCATTGCTAATCCCACTGTGGTGCTGCACTGACATATATGCTTGCAACCCCAGGCTCCAATTTAGCAACTTGGCATTCTGCTGACTGGCTCTGTTTAATCATGTTAGAGGGTTGTGATCTGTCATAACAGTGAATTTCCTTCCATACAGATAAGGCTGAAGTTTCTGCAGTGCCCACACTATGGCTTGACATTCCTTTTCTACAGCTGCATAACATTCCTCCCTGGGTTGGAACCTATGACTGAGATAAACTACTGGGTGCTCTTCCCCCTCTAAAGAAATCTGGCTAAGTACAGCCCCCACCCCATGGTTTGAAGCATCCACTTGCACAACAAATTATTTGCTGTAATCTGGACTGGCTAACACAGGGGATCCTCCCAAAGCTTCTTTAAGCTCCTGGAATGCCTGCTTACATGCTGTGGACCACACTACCTTATCTGGCTTGTTCTTCCATGTCAGGTCTGTGAGGGGAGCAGCTATGGTACTATAACTAGGGGCGAACTTTCTGTAGTACCCTGCTGTCCCTAAGAATGCCCTCACCTGCTTTTTAGTAACAAGTGCAGGCCATGTCTGAATGGCTTCCACTTTGGCAGGTTCTGGCCTTATCTTACCACTCCCCACTCTATGTCCTAGGTAGGAGATCTCTGCCATACCCACCTGACATTTACTCGGCTTACTGTTCAACCTTGCCCTTTGTAGTCTGCCCAGCACATCCCTGACATGCTGAAGGTGCTCTGGCCAGGAATGGCTGTAGATGGCAATATCATCCAGGTAAGCAAGGGCAAACCCTCCTGCTCCTGCTAAGATATAATCTACCAGCCTCTGGAAAGCTGCTGGGGCATTCTTCATCCCAAAGGGCATCTTTGTGAACTCATACAAGCCAAAAGGATTCACCAAGGCTGACTTCTCTGTAGCAGTGGGAGTCAAGGGCACCTGCCTGTAACCCTTGGTAAGATCAATGGTGGTAAGATACTTAGCCCCACCCAGCTGCTCTAGGGCCTCATTTGTCCTAGGCATGGGGTAAACATCCGACACTGTGTGACTATTTCATTTCCTGTAGTCCACACAGAACCTGGTGCTGCCATCCATCTTTGGCACCAGCACCACTGGGGAAGCCCAGTGACTGTTGGACTCTTGAATCACCCCTAGTTCCAACATCTCCTGTACCTCTTCCCTCAGTGTCTGTCTGACACTCTCAAGCACCCTATAAGGGGCCTATCTAATAGGCCTTTCAGGTCCTGTGCACCCTGGTTTCCCAGTGAACATATCCCCAGATTCTTGCAACACTGCTCATATTTCTCGAACCTGGGTAGGAGATAGCTGCTGTGACCTTGCTACCCCTTCCACTGAGGTGTCAGCCCAAGCCTCACTGAGGAGATCAGTCCCCAGATCTCCCTCAGACTCCTCCAGCAATCCACTGCAAATGCTCAGCACAACGGCCTCCCTATCATGGTAAGGTTTCATCATGTTAACATGGCACAATTTGTGCCCCTGCAATCTGCCTAGCAGTTCCACCATGTAGTTAACATCACTTGCCTTTCTTACCACCTTGTAGGGACCCTCCCAAGCTGCTTGCAGTTTGTTGTGTCTCACAGGAATGAGACCCATTACCTGCTGCCCCACAGCATACTCTCTAGCTCGAGCATTCCTGTCATACCACACCTTTTTCTGTTGTTGGGCTTCTGCCAGGTTCTCCTGGGCCATGAGTTCCCTGAGCCTTGTCCTGAAGTTTAGGACGTATGCCACAACAGACTCCTTGTGAGGTTCACACTCACCTTCCCACTCATCCCGAATTAAATCTAGAGGTCCCCTCAACCTATGCCCATACAGTAACTCAAAGGGTGAAAAACCTGTGGATTCCTGGAGAACCTCTCTGTAAGCAAGCAACAGATGGGGCAAATATTTGTCTCACTCCCTCTTAAACTGATCTGCAAATGCCTGAAGCAATGACTTGATTGTAGAGTTTAACCTCTCAACAAGACCATTAGTCTGGAGATGGTAGGGATGGTCTTCATGTGCTTCACCCCACAAGACTTCCACAGACAAGCCAACAGGTCTGACATGAAATTGGCACCTCGGTCAGTCAGTATTTCTTTTGGGAAACCTACCCTGCTGAAAATTTCTAACAAACCATTTGCCACCTTCTCTGCCTCAATGGAGGACAAAGCTCAGACAGACTGACTCCAAGCTCTACAGATCAAAGGATAGAATTGAAATAATTTTAACTGCAAAAGAAAGATTTGAAATGCTTGGCTTAGTTTTCCTTACAGCAGATGGCAATGTTGCCACATTTACAAATGATGAAATTATGTATCAAATTCTATTTGACTAGGCTGGCAGCTTTCACCCTTCTCTACCAGTCTTCACAGCATTAATGATCAAACACTACCATAAGATGGCTAAAGATATAGCCCATGATGTACAAATACTTGATGAGTCAATAAGAAATCATGTTGACTTTTGCAAGTATAAATTCGAATATCTGCGAATTTTTCAGAGCATAGATCAACACCTAAATAAATTGAAGGCGACCAAGATAAAAAAGCTGAACTGGGATTGCCTCCAATAGGAGAATGGCACCGCCTACCCTCGTCCATCATCAGCGCAAGTGTGGAATGCACAAAACCACACCCACCCTATGAATATGCAAGACGTAGAGGGTGAAAATGACACAGGAATCACATCTAATGACCCAAGTGATGGCACCATGAACGAGGAAGTACACAGGAATCACCTCTAATGACCCAAGTGATGGCACCATGAACGAGGAAGTACGAGGTGGAAATAATACAAGATGGGGCAATAACAAAATTTAGAGAAGCGAGCGGATTCATAATCAACATCAGGGGCAAGCTAATAACAATTCAAATTGGAATCAACATGATAATGTTGATTATTACCAGAACAGACAACATAATAATGATCAAAGCTCGAATAATTCAAATGTGGTGAAGCAGGATTTTACCAGAGGCAAGCAGCAGAGGAAGAACAACCACTGGAAAGCCCACAAGAGGTAGAGGTAAATTCCTCATAGTGCCTTCTAGACGGATAGAAATGTATTCTAGTTAAAAATGTGGAAGGGGACTTCACAATTTATAATTATTCTTCCTTTGAAGTTCCTATAGAACTGGTTGAACTCCTTGCTACAGGACTGACTTTCGCCCCTGATCAGAGCATGGACTTGGCTAAACAGTATTGGACTTAAAATTGTTTGTTTGAAAACTTAATCTTAATTTAATTCTGGGTAATAGTAATGTCTTAGATGTAAGACCCTATGCTATATCCAATATGTATAACCCCATTTACATCCTATGTTAGAGATTTTTGAAAAAGTATGCAAATTAGATTTTAGAAGCATAACTGGCAAAGACAGGCACCATAAGAAAGAATATGAGTAAAGAGGAATGGGAAATACTAAATGTATTGAAAACAGCCCAAGTAAGAGTAATGAAGCCTGATAAAGGCAGTGGTTTAGTCTTCATGGACATTAACGACTATGGAAATAGAGTAGAGAAAATACTACAAACGGAAACATATGAGGAAGTGTCACTAAACCAATTTAACATAGCAAACCAGCATATCAGAATATACATTAATGACTTATTTATTGAGGATGAGATAGATATAGACCTTTATAATTACATGAACATTCAAGCACCTTTAACACTGGTAATCTTTGGAGTTCCAAAAATCCATAAAAATTTAAATGACACCCCCCCACTTAGATCAATAGTGGATGGAATAAATTCCATAACATATGCATGCTCCAAAGTAGTAGATAATATCTTGAAAAATATATGTAATTACTGAAATTCAAATATGTAAGGATTTGTGGTCCTTTTTAGAGAAAATAAATTAATTAGAGTTTAACAACGACTATAATTTCCTGACAGTTGACGTCAAAGATCTCTATACATTTATACCCCATGCCTTAGGCATAGAGTGGGTATCCATCATGATGTATAAAAAGGGTGCTCCAACAACTGAAATACATCTAGTGGAGGAGTTATCCTCACTAATAATTTCATTTTATTCAAACAAAAATACTACTTACAAAAGATAGGAGTGGCAAAGGGGTCTTCGTGTGGAGCCAACTTTGCCAATATAGTAATGGCATATTGGGAGCAGGAATTTATATTTAATAAGGCAGGCATAGCTGATTCTATATATTTTTTCATGTGATACCTGGATGATATATTTATGATCATAAATGGTGAAAGCCTGGTGGCGACAACATTGGTCGATTATTTCAACAATACGACCAATTTCCTACAGTTTACCTTTTCCTACCGCGACTACGAGATCCCATATTTAGACATTAAGTTGAATAAAAATTAACAGAAAGGCTACACAGCTAGAATTCATCGTAAAAAAACATTTTCCAACACCTGTCTGCATTTTTCAAGTGCTCACCCTTACCACCAGAAATGAGCTGTCATGAAGGGTCAACTGGTAAGGGCAGCCAGAATGGTGACTAGTAAGCTCAATTTTCAAAATGAATGTGAAAACGTAAGGGGGATGATAACTAAATGAGCATACCCAAGTAACTTGTTGGATGAATTAATAGAAGAGGTTAAAACAAAAAGAAGGAACGGGCTTTATAGGCCCATTTTAGAAGATGAATACATACATGATGGGCAGTTAACTGAACCAGAGGAGAGAATAGTAAATATTAATATTAATACCAATTTTAGAACAGGGTGTGTGATTATTTACCATCAGTCAGCTTACAAAGTGAGAAATATTATATACAAGAATTGGAATTTCATCTCAGGTGAAAGGGACTTGGTTGGTAAAATAGGAACAAGTCCGAAGATTATTTACAGGAGGGGCATAAATTTGAAAAATATTTTGGAGAAAGAAAAAAATAAATTGTATAGAAATCCGGGTACTTTTAACTGTGGCAGTTACCCCTGTTGCAAATATATAGAAGAAGGGCATTATGTAGAAGTCAGGGGCATGAAACTGAAGAACAATAATAGATGCAATTGTCAATCTAAAATGGTTGTGTACCTGGCTAGATGTCAAGAATGCCCTTCATTCTATATAGGAAAAACAGAACGAAAATTACGTGAAAGGATTTATGAACACCTACATAGTATTTCCAGGAATAAGGGTGAAAATGCCATAGCAAAACATGTCAGTCTGAACCCAGGGCACACTTTTAAATTTTGGATAATACAGCAGATGTGGCCTAACCTGAGAGGTGGTCCAATGGCAGTAAGTTTGGAATTATCTGAATTGTTGTGGCAAATATGCCTGGATGCATATACACTACCAGGTTTAAATGACATGTGTTCTATCCACAGCATGTTAAAACTGAAAAATTTAAAAAGATAATATTTATGAGTAGTTGAATAGGAATTTAGATTTTCATATTCATGTTTCTACTCATGTTTAACATTTATTTGTTTTTTAAAAAAGTTTTAGTATATGCTTTTGTATGAGAGAAGTCTGAGTAATATAAGTGTTCTTATGTAGAGGGTACTTTAAAGTCTTGATTGGTCTTTTGACCATATGACTAGTAAGGGAGGGTATTTTAAGCACCATTTTCTTTAGTAACAGTGTATCAGAAGAAGTTCAAGTATAGCACTGGACAAAAAGCGCTTTATACAAATAAATTTATTTTGATTTAAAGTTACATCTGGAGTCCAGTCTACCTACCTGCCTGGAACTTATTTGGATTTTGTTCATAAGATGTGATGAAGCACTAACAAAGGTAAAAGTGCTCATCTCATGTTTTAACTTAATAAACCATGGTTTAAACAAGCAATACTACATTGAATCCTGAGTTCTTATTTTTAATAACAGTACAAGGTGAGTTTTGACACAGATCTTCCATAAAAAGTTTTGAAAGCAACCTATTTTAATCATTCATACGCTGATTTCAAGAGTAATCATTCCTGTACAACTAGTTGTCCGTTTTTTATTTTGTTCTTCCTTAAGGAAACTGTGCACTACCCTTAAGGCTGGAAAACAACATTTCCTTAGTACTAGGTTATGTTGTCTGACATATATATTCAGGGGCGGCTCGTGGCATAGGGCTGCCGGACTGCAGCCCCCTCAAACATAAAAAAAGAAAGAAAAAGAAAGAAAACAAAATGAAAAATAAAAAACATTTTTTAAAATTGCGACTTGCATGCATAGACCGAGTCCCGCTTATCGGTCTGCGCATGCTCAAGGCAACCAGCCGTCCCATAGGGGACACAAGGAGCGTCTGTGCACTTTTACAGTGCACAGACCCGCCAGGATTATGGGACGCGTCCGGACTGCAAGAGGAGCAGCAGGGACTCGGGACAGAGCCTCAGGGATCTCGTCGGCCGGGAAGGAGCATGTGGATCTGGGTCTTCAGTATTGCTGGGAAGGATGTATGTCGGACGTTAACTCTGGATGTATTCATTCAGGTAAGGTGCCTTTTAATTTACAATGTTTATTTTTCTTGAGTTTGTGTATGGTGCTTGTGCTTTACTGGAGTTTGTGTATGGTGCTTGTGCTTTACTGGAGTTTGTGTATGGTGCTTGTGCTTTACTGGAGTATGTGTATGTGCTTTACTGGGGAGGTGTGTGTGTGTGTGTGTGTGTGTGTGTGTGTGTGTGTGTGTGACAATGCCCCAGGTGCTTATGGTGGTGTGGTAGGGAATGCCTCAGGCTTGAACCCTGTACCCTGTATGCAGGTGTTAAAGACTTGAGTTCCCTACCCACCACCATTTGTAAAAAAATTTCAGATTTTTACCTCATATTCGATCTGATCTGTTCCTCATAATATCTGTGGTTTGTAAATGTTGCAATGCTTGATATTTGATGGTGTAGTAGTAGCATTGTTGCCTCACAGCTGCAGGTTCTTGGGTTTGATTCTTGGCTGGGGTTCCTTCTTTGTGGGGTCTGTATCTTCTCCCTGTGTTTGTGTGGGTTTGCTTTTGTGCCCTCCCATGTTACAAAGACATGTCTGCATTATTTCTTCCTGGGCCTCTGCTGAAAATTTGTTTATTTGTTCCAAGTCAGACTGTCCTGATTAAAAATGTTAAATAAAATTGATAGGCATTTGAATTTCAGACTTAAGGGTTTCTGAATGTTTAATTCCTTGCGTATTTGATGGTGCAGTGGTCGTATTGTTGCCTCACAGCTATAGGTTTTCTGGTTTGATTCTTGGTTGGGGTGGCTTCTGTGTGGAGTCTGCATCTCCTCCATGTGTTTGTGTGGATTTGCTCTGGTGCCCTGCCATTTTACAAAGACGTGTCTGCAGTTGTAATCCCTGCTGAAAATTGGTTTTGTTCTGTCCGCAGTAAAATTGGCAGGCATTTGAATTTCAGACTTCAGGTTTCTGAATGTTTAATTCCTTGCATAATTGATGGTGCGGTGGTAGTATTGTTGCCTCACAGCTATAGGTTTTCTGGTTTGATTCTTGGTTGGGGTGGCTTCTGTTTGGAGTCTGCATCTCCTGCCTGTGTTTGTGTGGATTTGCTCTGGTGCCCTGCCATTTTACAAAGATGTGTCTGCAGTTTTAATCCCTCGTCTCTGCTGAAAATTGTTTTGTTCTGTCCGCAGTAAAATTGACAGGCATTTGAATTTCAGACTTCAGGTTTCTGAATGTTTAACTCCTTGTATAATTGATGGTGCAGTGATAGTATTGTTACCTCACAACTATAGGTTTTCTGGTTTGATTCTTGGTTGGGGTGGCTTCTGTCTGCATCTCCTCCCTGTATTTGTGTGGATTTGCTCTGGTGCCCTGCCATTTTACAAAGACGTGTCTGCAGTATTAATCCCTGCATCTCTGCTGAAAATTGTTTTTGTTCTGTCCGCAGTAAAATTGACAGGCATTTGAATTTCAGCCTTCAGGTTTCTGAATGTTTAATTCCTTGCAGATTTGATGGTGCAGTGGTAGTATTGTTGCCTCACAGCTATAGGTTTTCTGGTTTGATTCTTGGTTGGGGTGGCTTCTGTGTGGAGTCTGCATCTCCTCCATGTGTTTGTGTGGATTTGCTCTGGTGCCCTGCCATTTTACAAAGACGTGTCTGCAGTTTTAATCCCTGCTGAAAATTGTTTTGTTCTGTCCGCAGTAAAATTGACAGGCATTTGAATTTCAGACTTCAGGTTTCTGAATGTTTAATTCCTTGCAGATTTGATGGTGCAGTGATAGTATTGTTACCTCACAACTATAGGTTTTCTGGTTTGATTCTTGGTTGGGGTGGCTTCTGTCTGCATCTCCTCCTGTATTTGTGTGGATTTGCTCTGGTGCCCTGCCATTTTACAAAGACGTGTCTGCAGTATTAATCCCTGCATCTCTGCTGAAAATTGTTTTGTTCTGTCCGCAGTAAAATTGACAGGCATTTGAATTTCAGCCTTCAGGTTTCTGAATGTTTAATTCCTTGCAGATTTGATGGTGCAGTGGTAGTATTGTTGCCTCACAGCTATAGGTTTTCTGGTTTGATTCTTGGTTGGGGTGGCTTCTGTGTGGAGTCTGCATCTCCTCCATGTGTTTGTGTGGATTTGCTCTGGTGCCCTGCCATTTTACAAAGACGTGTCTGCAGTTTTAATCCCTGCTGAAAATTGTTTTGTTCTGTCCGCAGTAAATTTGACAGGCATTTGAATTTCAGACTTCAGGTTTCTGAATGTTTAATTCCTTGCAGATTTGATGGTGCAGTGGTAGTATTGTTGCCTCACAGCTATAGGTTTTCTGGTTTGATTCTTGGTTGGGGTGGCTTCTGTGTGGAGTCTGCATCTCCTGCCTGTGTTTGTGTGGATTTGCTCTGATGCCCTGCCATTTTACAAAGACGTGTCTGCAGTATTAATCCCTGTCTCTGCTGAAAATTGTTTTTGTTCTGTCCAGTAGAATTGACCGGCATTTGAATTTCAAACTTCATGTTCTTCAGAATACATAGTAGCACAACCTTTTTTCTAGCAATTTTCTAAGTTTATAAGATGAATATTTTAAATTTGTCCCTATTTTTGGGACTGTATTCCCCATTATTGGCTTCGTCCAGGTTTTGTGCTAAGGTTGACAGCTATGGCAAGAACTGAATTCACTGAATATGGACTGTAGAATTATGCATATTTACTGATAAAGGTGCACTGTAGAATTGTGCATATTTACTGATAATGGTGGACTGTAGAATTGTGCATATTTACTAATAATGGTGGACTGTGGAATTGTGCATATTTACTAATAATGGTGGACTGTAGAATTGTGTATATTTACTAATAATGGTGGACTGTGGAAGTCTGAGTAGACTTTTTATGATAAATGTTCTCAACTGGGCAGTTTTGCCATTATGGGTGCATATGTTTTGTTTCATTGCTTACTGGAAAAATGTTCAAAACAAATTTAAAACACCCTCTAACAAGTGTACTGTATTGTACAAGGAATATAATTTTAGTACAATGAGGAAGGTGTATCAAAGAGCACATGTATGTTTCATATGCAAGGGGCCTATGATTCGAAAACAGCCCAAAATTAATCTTTATCTGCCACTGGCAAAATGTATTTTCTTTGAATGTGGGTTTCAATGCTGTTTCAATGAATGTGAGTTTCAAGGGCAGAGAAGTTTTAATGCTAAGTTTTCATTGTGAGACTGCATTGCTTTGTTTAACAGATTACTTAATGTTTGTGCTGTAAAATACAAAATAAAACTTTCAAATGAAGTCCAATCATTGAAGTAAAGCAGTATGCACATTAGTGTTTATGGTAAATGGAGTGAAATAGCCAAGTAATGGTTAATTGGAATGGCTGCAGAGGCTCCAGTTCAACCATTATTTTGTCAGGGGAAGGGCAGCAAACTCAGACAGGCCCAGCTGAACTATACCTCCCAACTGTCCAGATTTTCAAAGAATGAATAGATTTTTGCTTCTTATTTTTGGTTTGTTGTTCATAAAATTTGTAGTTTTAATTCCTAAATGATTTGCCAGAAGTCACTAAATAATAAGTTTCAGACTTCATAACCTTCATAAAATGCATGTTAAAGTAAGAGCCGTTCTATCAACTGTCTCAATTTATACAAGAGCAATTTTAGTACTGTTTATATGTGCCCCAATATATTTGGCCTTGTTCAGATTTACTGCATTAACAGGTTGAGAGGTACATGCAAATAAATTGCTTTATAGAATTAGGCATAGCCAACCTCTCAACTGTCCCCAATTTTTGGCTCAAAATGTTGCTCTTCCCCTAATAATCCCTCCGCAAAATAGCAATTTTGGAAGAAAACATGGAGGGTTTACAATTAAGAAATAACTGTAATAATCAAAGTTATAGATTACTTGAAATGCATGTAGATTCTTTTATTTTGTCAGCTGCTCAAGGTAGCAGTACTAATATTAAAGTGTCCCTTCTTTGACAGGTAGAAGCTGTATTGTGTGTCTATTTTATATTTTTGCATCACATTTTTGGTCCATTTTTCATAAAATTGTGTTTTTGGCAAATTAGTGACAAATCACTAAAGACTGAAGTTAGAAAATGACAGACATTTGAGTTTCAGATTTTATACCCTTCAGAAAATTCATACTAATGCAAGACCTATTCTATTATCTTTCTAAGTTTATTAGAGCAATATTTAAAAATTGTCCTTCTTGTTGTGCCTTTGTCCCACTTCTGTGTATGGCTTTGTCCAGATTTCTTGCTCTTGAAGTTGAGAGGTATGACAAATGTGTCAGGGCCATCACAGTCAGCCAGAGAGATTTCAAATTGTGACATGCTTGTTGCACCCCACTCCCCATGTAGTGACTCTGGATGTGTCCAAGCAAGGCAAGGAGTAGTTGTATCTACCTTGGATGGGGAGGACACACTGCATAAGTACTACAGTGGCTTTTCGTCTGTCCTTGATTTTGCAGAATGGTCTGGTTTCTGTCATATTTTTGTACTGTTGATTTATGCTTATTACTCAAAGTGCCTGTTGCTCTGTGTTTAAGTAGCAATGCTTTAATGACCATAAGGTAAGCTTGTCTGACATCGTAAGATGCAAGTAAGCTTTAATAAGCATACTGTTAAAGAATTGCCAACATTGAAAGCCTTTCTGTTGTTGCCATGCAGAGAATACTTGACTAGATAATGTATAAGCCTTGGGTATTAAAGGACAGGATTCCATTATTTTAAAAAGCTCATTACACTTGTTGGAGACTTCCAGTCATCTCTACAGGCTTTACCCGTAAACTAAACAGAATGCCAATCATGTGTGGTCCATAACCTGTACAGTAATCCTTTAAGCAATGTATCTTGAGCTTGTTTCTTGTTTGCTTTTCATTTTTACTTTTATCATGTTTTCCCCATGAAACGTCAGGCAGCAGGTCTTTTTGGATAAGAAACATTTTTACAAGTGGGGCATCACATAGATTTCTACTTTCAGCATGTTGCTTGGTACTTTAATAAAGCTGAATATATTATAATTAGAACTGCAGTGCAAGGAGAAGTAGTTTGAGTTGAGTGCTTCTGGTTTTTCTTATACTTGATTTTGACTGGCATTCCAGTAATGTATTTAAAAGTAATTTATTTTTCATGCCTCACAACCTTTTGTTTCCATCTAGATATTAAGTAAGCTGTCATGCAGCCAATGCATTGAAATATTTTTATTCTTCTACACTTATTTTTGTCTTGATTGGACTTTCATAATGATGGTTTGCCACCCAGGGCAGCGTATTTAATTAAAGTTAGTTTTTGTGGTTTTGTGCATAGCTCCTCCCTTTATGGTTGACCACACCCCTTCCCTTTGACCCCGCCCATTCAGCGTCTCCTGCAGCCCCCCTGTGATTTGAAGTCACCAGCCGCCACTGTATATATATATATATATATATATATATATATATATATATATATATATATATATATATATAGATATAGATACACTAGACAATCTCGACGTATTGAAATGTCGAAATTCAGTACGTTGAGACCAAATAGTGGAAAGTGCAGTTAACCAAAACTACACTATGCTGAATCCACAAATGTCGAATCCGCCGCTATCGTGGTATTGCGTTTGTGACGTTTGGTGCGGTTTGTGTATTTATCTGGGATTTCAGGTAAGTGTTGTGTGTTTGAGGATAATGGGTTGGGATTTTAGTGTGTGTGAGTGTGTGCGGTGGTGTTTGTTGTGTGTTTGTGTGTTTAGTGCGATCTCGGAGTTAGAATATATAAGTAGGGGGTGGGGGTGCAGGGGGCTTACCCCCCTGTTTATAGGTAGGTTAAGTGTGTTTGTGTGTGTTGTTATGTTTGTTTAGTTAGGTAGGTGTATGTGTGTGTATGTGTGTGATTACGTCCTGGTTTGTGTGTGCGTGTGAATGGTCACAATTGTAGTATTCGTGATTGTGGGTTTTCGTGTATGTGGATTTTCGACTATTCAGTCTCGAAATACTGAAATTCGACATTTCAGTATTTCGAGATTGTATAATGAATCTATATATATATATATATATATATATATATATATATATATATGTATAGGTGAATGAAAGTTTAATTGTCTGTCACAAGGATGAAGCTCACAGTACTGAAATGCATAATCATGGTAACATAATATAGAAGACTAAATGCTGAAGACAACAATGTCTAAAAATCTTGAATACTGAATAAACCAGTACAAACCCAGGAACAAGTGCTAACATTGGTCATGCAGGGGAAGCAAGTCCAAAAGTTTGACATTATTGTCTTCACCATTTTGGTCTTCTATATTCTGTTATCATGATTATACATTTTATTACATGGATATCTAAAGTTTATTTAGTTAAAATTTGTTGTCAGGGATAGAACACTGATCACAAGTGACCCAATTCAGTCCCTGACCAGGAATGCAAAGAAAGTCAGAATTACATTTAGTGACAGATAGCAAGAGTGTAATGAAAATACACATCTGTAAAATACCATTATTGTTTACTTACTCACTTACTTACTACTTGTTTGCCAGGTAATAGGCCTGGTCTGTTTACTATTTTCAGCCATGACCCAAGCTCAAAGATCAAACATCAGGTCTTTCAATCAAGAACATTATATACAAAATGAGTACATAGTAAAATTCAGAACATAGTAAGACTGAATACAGATAGTGTAAGAGTAAACAATATGATCGCAGTGCATTGAGAAAAAAATATATACAATATACAAGGTAAGACACCCTTAAAGTACAGTGCAGTCGTACATATAAAACATAAACTCCTATACACATGTGAAACATTTGCATAAAATTGCCATATTAAGAGACTGAGAAAACTTTATTAAATGTATTTTTTATGATGTGGGATGGTAAGTTTCCTAACCATTGTCATGGTAGCAGTTGCAGGTATATTCAGTCAATAGATGCTCATTAAGTGCATCTTTTAAACTTTTAATGTCTTCTAGATTTTGATGTCTGTAGGCAGGTCGTTCCAGATAGAAGGTCTTAGTCTATGGAAGGCTCTCTCACCTACAGCAGTTTTAAATGGAAAGAATACTTGAGAGAAACTGTTGTCCTGTATACTTCTGAGTACATAAGGTTTGTCTTGTAAAGGTAGTTTCACTCTTAAAGGGGAACAGTGGCCATGCTTTAGCACCTTGTAAATTAGAGAACTTGGAAGAAAAGTGGTCCTCAGAAATAAATACAATGCCAAATTAAAAAAAAACTGTAGCAGAACCCAAATGTAAACAGACTCTCTTATATAAAAAAAACATAATTGCATACAAAAATAAATCTAATGCTCAAGATGTTAAAACCGCTCTCGCTAAACTAAAGAACTCCAGACCCTGATCTAATCAACCACAGTCAGATTTGAGGTAATAATAACCATCCAGGAGAAGGATAACTACAAAGTTTATTTAATTATGTTAATAATGTCAGAAAAAATGCCAAGAACTGTATAGATCTAATAGTAAATTATGTCACATACTCAGACCTAGATGATATATCCAATCTCCCAGCAGGCAAATTAAGCTCAAATTTCACCCCCCCTTCCCACCAATATTCTTAGATGACATACCCACACATACACTCCCCACTCAAATCTCAAAAGAACAAGTTCTCAAAGCACTATCTAAGGCTGAGAACACTGTCTACTGATCAGCTTGAATCATGACTTGTCTGATCCCCTACAGAAGCTGTTCAATATCAGCTTCTTAAAAGGCTTCATGCTGGATGAATGGAGAAGGATAGCAACACTAATCCTGTTGCACAAAGGTGGAGCTTCAATGAACCTGGGTAATTACAAACCAATAAGCTTGACCAGTCCCCTCTGTAAGGCTATGGAAAGGATCATATTGGAATTAACATATAAGGATGCAGATAACCTACAGATTGTTGCCCTAACCCAGTTCAGATTCATCAAGGCAGGCAAACTTCTTCAAAAAAGTTACTGAAGCAATGGATGTGGGCAAAACAGTACACGCCACATATCTATACCTTGCAAAGGCATTTGACACGACCTCATAGTTGGGCATCATAGATAAACTCTCTCTGCTAAATGTCAATCCTTATGTAACTCACTGGATAGCAAATTGGCTCACAAACAGAACCCAGAAAGTTAAGGTGGGTGACTATACATTCTCCAAAAGAGCCGGCAGTCCTTTGGCCACGGTTCTTTGGTGTTTACATCTTGGTGGTCAAATTTAATATTAAGAGTTTGCTGCTGACTATGTCTGCACTCTTCTTTGATATTTATTTCTTGGAGATCAAAGCTAATATTCATTGCTGACCATGACTGCAGATGATTGCAAACTTGGTACCATCATAAACTCCCCAGGAGCACCAAGCGGGACTGTCCCAAACATGTAGCTGGTGTCAAAACCATGGACTAAAACATATGACAAGAACTGTATAATCTTATCCTTTTGTGAACATGACTCCCTTTGTAACTATCACTTTGACACACTCCTGAAAACTGATCTCATAATTAGGGATCTGGGAACCTGTGTCAATAATGAACTGTCCTTTGTTCACCATATCTCCATTGTTTTAAGGAATTTGTTTTTCATTGCCTAGCATATGTGGAAAAGTAGTGTGTCCAGATCCAGGAGTGTAATTGTTCCACTGTACTCAGCACTTATTAGGCCGATCATTCAGTATAATGCCACTTTCAGTCTGTACCTGTCCAGACATTTGTCACAACTAGAACGACCGCAATGCTTTCTCATAAATACATCAAGGATGTAAATCATAAAAACCTATGCAGACCATCACAAAGCCTTGTCCCTCTTCTCAGTATTATTATAGGCTACTGAAAGATGACCTCTGCCTTGTGTATAGAGTTTCAGCAGACTCAGTTTTCTCAGATTTATTATGCATTTGTAAATAATAAACACCCACTCAAGAGATGTACTTCTCTTTTATAAAATAAATAGAACATGTTGGAGGGATAGGTTTGCATCACAGAGAATACTGCTTCTGTGAAACCATCTTCCAAGCCACATACAGCAAAATGCTTCTCTTACTCTGTTCAATGAAATCTGGATGAATGGATGGGTAACCGCAAATCCATTCATGGCTTAGCACCCCAGTCCCTCATGGAGAGGGGAAACATGTAAATGTCCCAACATATCCTTGTTTGAACTATTCATAGGATATCTGTATGCAAAATACACAGACTAAAAAGTTCCATGGGAATTTAAGACAAAGCTTCTTAAAATCCTAACAGAACAATAGCCTGTGAACATATAACCTATAAAACAAAGTTCAGATAGACTTTCATATAGGACCAAATCAGACATGATGTGATGAAATGAATTCTAGGCACAGACTTTCAAGAAGGAGCAGATCGGTTATTGCTTTATAGACCAAGCAGACATATTCTCTACAATGACAACATATGTTGCTGAACAGGATCTGGACTTAACAAAGGTATATAGTATAATGCTAGAAATTCTCTCACCAGCATAGCATTAGCACTAAATAAATAGAACAAAAAACTCCTGTAGGGATAGCAAAGCATAAGTGTGAAACAGGAAAAGGGGGCCACTCTGAAGACAAGCCTCAGCCTTGGAATGTTATGGGAAGTACCTTATCCACCCATACTATAATCTCTCATTATTCCTATCTTCCCAGTGCTGAATTACAGGATACCAGGCTTTGCATCCAAAAGTCAGGTGGGGGTCGCAGCAAGCATCTCACTACTCTCATATGACTTGAACAGATACACATTTGTGAGCTACTGACTTAGTTTTGCTTTAAAAATAGCACTTTCTACATACCTGCAGTTTGCAGCTGCCATGCATTCAAACCTGATGGAAACTCTGGTGGTGATTCCATATTTGTCAAGGACCACATCACCTCTAAATAACATCCCAGAGACAGTCAAAGTTAACTGACTGAACTCCAAGTTACGCTGAACAAGACAACCTATCACCTTATAGCATGATACAGGACTCCCTCCAGGTTTCCTGATGACCAGATAAGGTAAACTAAAAACAAAGCATCCAGGCCACTAAAGCAAGATGCAGAAATAATCACTTTAATAGTTAAAAATGAAAATAAAAATCCACTTGAGTAGTTTAGTTTTACAACATCTTTTATTAAGACTTCATCAGAACCTCTTGTTAAAATCTACCCCTTCTCTTCTATAAGAATAAATTACATGACATAAAATCAGGTGACACTGGGTGAATGCCTTTCAAAGCTTTTTAAAGGTGCAAGCCTTAAATGTAAAAAAATACACAATTTAAATACATTAAAAACATTACTTATGCATAAAATAAAAATAATATAACCTAAAAGCCTGATTTTGTGCTATAAATGTTACAATAAAGGATAATGGTATCTATGTCAGCATTCCAATTGTTGTGTGTGTCTTGACAGATACACCAAAGAGGGCATTATATTCAATGACTGGCCTAAACACAGCTGAACAAAGGGGAACAATGGCATCCCTAGATCTAAACACAATCTCTTTCTTTATAAGTTGTGCAACATAGAAGGACATTCTTACTACAATGGATATATTTAGTCAAAAGCTAGAGCACTGTCCACATAAGTTCCCAAATCCCAAACAATTAGGTCAGCTCTTAGGGATGTATTGTTAATACAGTAGTTCCCTGGGATAGATGACTTCCCAAAGGATACAATAAATGCATTTGTTGGCATTTAGTTTCAGTCCATGATTTTGGCATCAGTTATTTATTTGTACACACCTTCCTGCAGGATGGCAAAGTCATTAGTTCCCTATCTGTGACAACCATTATGAAGTGTCATTCATTATGGTGAAGACTCAGCACCTGTATTCAGCATTATAGGTTCATAGGTGTGTACTAGGCTAATGGCCCTGGGGCCTTTACAAGCCTAGCCATAGGATTACCCTGGCATATTGCCACCCGACCTTAGTTCATAGTGCCTCTGTTGAGTAGAGCCACTGGTGTTATCCCTGGGGTGAATTTTCTGTTTCCCATCCACTCATCAAGATTTCTCTTGAAGAGGGTCAACGAGGTGCTCTGCTTGACATGTATGGGAAGTCTGTTCCATAGCATGTGCAGTTTCTGGGTTATGAACCTGTCCCTCCAGCATGTTCTGTTAATTGTGGTAATGAGGTTGAGGTTTCTGGAGTGTTTGGTATGGAGGGATTTCTTTAGATGTAGCATTTCTAACAGAGCTGGTTCAGACATGGCTTTAAAACATACATCACTGTCTCTCCCCATATATCTACATAATATATATATATATATATATATATATATACACACACACACACACACACACACACACACACACACACACACACACACACACATATATATATATATATATATATATATATATATATATATGTATATATACACACATCCCTGTTATAGACATAAATATGTATGGGGATGTCTGTATTGTCCTACATACCCTGATAATGGTGAGTAAAACTGCACTATCACACATATACAATGCTCCTTAAAGGATCCAAAGTAAGAGCTCAACAGTAGATAAAGCACTTATTCACAGACCCCTGTGCCTGCTGGATGTCACTATACATACACCAACAGGTGAACAGGTGGTGTAATATATAATTTTGTCTACGCACGCATTGACAGGGCAAATTGTTCCTGCCCACAGTCTTGCCCATAAAAATGCAAACAGCCAGATATGACCAAAATGGCAACTGTAGCCACATAGCTAGGATAAATAGTTATCTGACCGCTAGGCTACTATATGCAGATAACAGGAAGAAGCAATATCACTCTGCAGGCCATAGATGCTGTTCAACACAAGCCTAGTTTATGTAATCCACACATAGTTTGCCTGCAGTCATATATAAAACAGACTTGAGCCGAAGCGCATGTGATAAGTACTGTAATGTATAGTGTGTAAGACTAGATAGGGAGGGGGTTTAATCTTGCTCCAGGCCACATGGTGTGTGTGTGTGTGTGTGTGTGTGTGTGTGTGTGTGTGTGTGTGTGTGTGTGTGTGTGTGTGTGTGTGCACGTGCGCGTGTGTGTGTGCATGCATTTCCCTGCAAAACAACTGAGAATCCCTCATTGAGTACCAAACTGCAATGGTGCCGCACTTTTTGGCCCTGTAAATTTGGCCCACCCTCCAAACTGCCCTCTTCTACAAGGCCTACTGATGTCATATACCTTAAGACTACCAACTGCCATTGTAATGTCAGACTTAAGTCATGACGTGTGTGATAACTCCTGCGATCTATAGTGTGTAAGGCTAGATAGGTAGGGATTCTATTCTCTCTTTAGCCCACTTGGTGTGTGTATATCTCTGTATGACATAAATATGAGCACTTCAGTGACTTAGAAAGAGGTAGGGTTTTGCAGTATTTTGGTTGTAGCAAGTAATGTGGGCCTCTAAATGCCTGACCACAACAAGTCCTGCTGATGTTATCAAGCATAAGATGTCCTAAAGAGATAGTAATAGCAGACTTGAGGGGTATCGTACATGTCACGTACTGTGATCTGTAGTGTGTACCATTAGATAGGTAAGTGTTCTAATCTACTTGTAGCCAACTTGGAGTGTGTGTGTGCTGTGCTGTGTCCTGTAAACATTAATTGGAAGTGGTGCTATCCTCAATGTAGCCAGATTTGTTTGTGTGGCTGTTAGAGCATTTTACATCAGCTTATAGAGTCATAGGATCTTTGAACTTTAGTAGTCCGTAGAGCCCTCACAATCCTAGCCAAGTTTTTGCCCTTATTTACATGATCAGCAAATATTGCCCCTTTCCACAAGGGACACAGGCAGAAGCCCCATGGTGAAATGACAGTCACCCAGCCAGTCATACAGAAGGCATGTGAAGAGGCCCAATGAGGTGCTCGGTTTGTCATTAGGCAGGATTCTGTATCAAAGATGTGTTAAAGTCTGATAGACAGCTCTTTCCCACCAACATGTACTTGTAATGTCACATACCAGGTTAATGCCCTTACAGTGAGTAATCCATGTACCATGCCACCTACAGATATGCAGCATTTCCAATCAAGCAGGGCCACACATTGCCCTATATGTAAGGCAGTGATCACCTCTGAGTAGTCTATATGCCACCGGCTACAATGATAATGATTTCAGATGAACCCCATTGAACAGATATTGAAGACATGAAGTTCTCCTGTGAGAGATCATTGTGTTTTGTGCAACTGCAAGTAGTGTCTGGAAATTGGCCATTGCGCTCAAATATTGGCATGTTGAGGGACGAGTACATGGAGGTTATGAGTATGTCAGTTTTGGGTGACAGTGCCCTCAGTTATGACATGATTCCCTTCTTACCACTGGGGAGACATGGTGATCTAAGGTACATTACATGTAAACCTGTGTGGCCAGGCCTGTGTACCCAGGTCTATCATCCCTGAGTATGTACATCAGATGTTGCTACTGATGTGCTACTTACCAGGAACATAGGTGTTACAGATGGAAATGATACTACATATATATTTGCATTGAGTTTACAGCCATTAATATGTCAACAGGCATTTGTTCATCGATGCCCTCTTGTAGGACATTGACATAATTCACAGATTCTATGACTGTTCACAGTTTGTAGGCACCAGCTAATGTTGTCAGCCACAGACATTCAGTTTTCACTTGTATCATGGTTAAATGGATTCTAAGCAGTACAGGACCCAGGAATAAGCCCTGTTGAACACTGTTGGTTACAGATCAGCTATTGGAGGTGGATTCCGCTATTTTGAGTATGTGTTCCATCAGTGAGCCACTTAGTGACCCCTATAATGATATTACCATGGATGTCTAAGTGGGTGATTTTGTCAATGATACCTGAGGGATAGAATCACATGGCTTGGCTAAGTTGAGGGGATTGTATGACCTGATGTCCCCTCACCCAGGTCCATGGTGACTGCCTCAGACATTTCCACCAGGTTTAACAGCCATAATCTTCATTTCAGAAATCCAAACTGTGTACAGACAACTGTTTGTAGATCACATATATGATTGCCGATCAGCTCCATGATGATTTGCCCCATGGGCGTACAGATATGGCTACTCAGGCAAACAGGTCTATAGTTTTGGTGGTTGGTGGATGTACCACCTCTGTGCAAGGGGATAACAGCTGCTGTTGTCCAGTCAGCTGGGATACAGTCAGTGGTTACAGTATAATTGCAAAGCATTCCCAGTAGTGTTAGTAATCCTTGTTGGATCCTATGTAGGATGCAGTCTGGGATGTTAGCATGTCCAATAGATGCTGTGTATCCCCCAAAGAGAGGGCAGTTACAACCTCCTCTGTAGATATAGAAGGTATGGGACAAGTTGTAGGCATGTCAGGTGGCACATGTGGTGGGGACAGGGGAGTGAGGTTGACTCAGAACCTGTGGGACAACAGGTTAGCTATGATTACAGACCCATTATATGTGGTATAATTAAGTACAAGTTCACCGACAATCTGGGGCTTTTCTCTGAGGTTACACATGTAACTACACTGTGCATTGTGGTTCTGGTTTGTGAGGGAGGCTAATTTTATCACATACTGTTTCTGCACGATGTCACAACAACACTATGTGCTTGTTTTAGCTGAGGAGGTTGTGCCTCCATTGTAGGGGTCACCTTCATCCCAGCTGTCACACAGCAATGTCCACCTCTTATTGTACAGCCTGCTAATGGCAGTAGTCCACCAGGCAGGTTTGTTGTGTCATGATGAACTCATTTTCCTCCTGTCAGGTACAGCCGAGTCTATGCAGTTGTACTACTGCTTGCATAAACCATGGGTGTAGAGCTCTGCATACTTGCCTGTCCCATCTGTTGGGGAGGTGCAGTCAAGCTATGTAAACCATCCCATAGGAGATAATAAATTGCTCTGCTGAAGTATATTTCTGTATGTTCTGCGGGGGGGGGGGGTACTTAGTTTTAATAAGACTGATCTGTGGTCATATCTCAGCAGGGGGGACCTCACAGTTGGGGCCTGCAATGGTCACCCATATTGGGAAGCACATGATACACTACATTGGCTCCCTTGTGGGGATGTCACATCACTGGTCCAGGGTATTGTAGTTAAGGACATGGACTAACCTTTGGGCAAGTGAGCTTCAGCACCACTAACCAACACAGTTGGTGGTTACTTAATGTCACCCCAAACCATGGTGTACTGATATATCTTGATAGACACAAGTAGATTCAAATAAGCACAATCGGTGTCTGGATTTATGGAGTTGCTACTGTAGCTGCCAATGGCTTGATTAGGTGCCCTTCTAGCAGTGAATAGCACCTGCTATGTCTCTGGGAAATCATACTGTTTCACCAAATTTGGATGTGTATCAAAGATTCATAGGTTCATAGGTAGGTACTAGGCTATTGGCCCTAGGGCCGATATAAGCTTAGCCAAAAAGGCACCCTGGCTTTTGCCACCCAAGAAAATTATTTTCCTGTGTCCCTGTCGAGCCACAGAGGTGATCCCCAGGGTGAATTTCCTATCTCCCATCCAATCATCAAGATTTTTCTTGAAGAGTGCTAATGAGCAGCTTTGTTTGGGTCTATATCAGAACACTGAAAGTTCACATTTTTGAATGTTCTTACATCGACCACTAATCAGCGAATGTTGACAACATCGAACATTCAGAACAGTCAGTTTTTTTCCTAGGAAAAAAATTTGCTGTTCCAAAACACATACACACAACACAAGCACACCAAACAAACAGCAATCCACACACATACACCCAAAATCTTACAGCTAACCCTACACTAAACTGTACAAACACCACTAACTATCAGCTTACCTTAACCCAAACCCTAACCTAAGGTCCGTCACTATCGCACACTCACCTCACCCGCACCCTAACCCTAACTCACCTAACCCACCCTAACCCTCACGTCCACACAATCGCTCAGCGCTCTAACCCTAACTCACCTAACCCATGCTCAATTGCACACTTACCTGAACCTGACCCGTAACTTTCCACCACAGCACTGAAAATAGTGAAACGACAGAAACGTATAACCAAATTCTTTCCCTAGGAAAAAAATTAGGTTATCTGTCATTTCGCTATTTTCAGCATTCGCTGAATAGAGGTCGATGTAAGAACATTCATAAGTATGAACTTTCGATTTTCTGATATAGACCCACTTTGTTTGATATAGATAGGTAGCTTGTTCCAGAGTATGGGAAGTCTCTGGGACAGGAATCTGTTCCTCCAACATATTCTGTTTATTGTGGTGACAAGGTTTAGGTCCCTAGAGTGTGTAGCTCAGTGGGATTGGGATTTCTTTAAGTGGAGCATGTCCAACAGCTCTGGGTTTGACATAGGTTTGTATATTAGGCCGAGATTGCCTCTGAGTAGGCGATATGCGATGGAGTAAAGCTGGAGTTTTTTAAGACGGTCTGTGTAGGGCATCTGTTTGAGGCCAGTAATCCTTTTTGTGAGGTATTTCTGTGGCCTTTCTAATTATTGTAGATGTCTTGTGAGATACATACCAAAAGGGGCATTGTACTCTATAATGGGTCAAATGAGTGATGAGTAGAGGGGAACAATGACCTTTTTTTTCCTGGATGAGAAACCTTTTGTGATGAGGTGTGTCATGTAGAAAGATTTCCTGACTACTGTGTTGATGTGATTGTCAAAGGAGAGACTACTGTCCACCTGTGTCCCAAGGTCTCTTATCACACTTTTGGTGTTAAGCAGACTACCTCCTATGTGGTAGTTCATGGGTACAGAGTTTTTACCACAAGGGATGACAATGCACTTTTTGGCATTGAGCTTGAGGCCATGGCTTTAACACCAGCCATCTTTCTCAGTGAGGCCCTTTTGTAGGATGTCCACATCATTAGGAGTTTTGAGTATGGCTCCTAATTTGCAGTCATCTGCAAACTTTGTTAGCCAAGCACCTTCTGTGTTAGCCTGTACATCTGAGAAGTAGATACCAAACAGGAGAGGATCCAGGACTGAACCCTGTGGTACTCCACTTGTCACTGGTCTGAAGTCAGATTTGGAGTCTGCTACCTTCACAGTGTGGGTTCTGTCAGTGAGTCAGTTGGCAACCCATCTTGTGACATAGGGGTTTATACCTAGTTTAGTGAGTTTATCTATAATTCCAGAGTGGGGGATGGTGTCAAAAGCCTTGGCAAGATCTAAAAACACTGTGTGAACCACCTTACCCTCATCTACGGCTTTGGTGACTACTTCAAACAAGTCTAACAGGTTTAGGAGACATGATCTGCCTTTTACAAACCCAAACTGGGTAGGGTCCAGAGTTTGGAGATTACCAATGCCATTGTTTATAAGTTCCATGATGATACATTCCATAGCCTTGCAGACCAGACTTGTCAGGCTAATGGGGCGGTAGATCCTGGTGTCCGTGTTGGCTCCCTTTTTGTGGAGTGAGATAACCATCACTGTGTGACATTCAGTGGGCACAAAGCCTGAGGTGAGGTTATGACTGAACATGGTACTTAGGTGGGGGTGACAATTCATTCTGTAGTTCGTGTGGAACGCAGCCTGGGATGTTGTCAGGTCCCATGGATGCTGTGTTCTTGGCTTTGGAGAGTGTGTTTTTTACCTGTGCAGCCATGACTACAGGAACTTTGCATTCTTCTGGTGTAGAGATGAGCCCTTTAGGGGGTGAGAGGGGGGTAAAGTTAACACTGAACCTATCTGCCAGGATGTTGGCAATATCAGTAGGTTCTGTATATTTAGTGCCATTGTGCTGTAACTCAGAACAGATCTGAATGTTGCCATTGAGATTATTGACATAGCTATAGAATGCTTTGTGGATGTCTTTAGAATCACTGATGATTTTGTTTTCGTAACTAGCTTTGGAGGATTTTATGAGGGATCTCAGCTTCTTTCTGAGGCTGACTACGGAGTTCATCCAATCATGGGATTTTACTCTTTTTTGCAACAGTTTCTTTCTTCTGTTGTAGAGTTTGTTTATGGCAGGGGACCACCAGATTAGCTTCCTTTTTTTGGAGGACAGCATCTTGGTTCTGTTAGGGACTGCATGATCCATGCACTCATGTAAGTGCTTATAAAGTGCATTTGTGTAGGATTCAGCAGTTGTACCTCTACTGTCCGTCTGCATGAGTGTCGTGAAGTTTGCCACTTCTGTCTTAAGAAGCATGAAGTTGGCTTTGGAGAAATTTTTTACGGTGGTCTCCCTAATGGGGGGTGGGGGCCGGGATGTGGATGTCTAGGGTGATTAGCTTGTGGTGGGATCTGACCAATGAGGAACTGACCTCTGGTGTGGAACACCGGTTGCCCATGTTGGTAATGACCAGGTCTAGGATATTGCTGCCCCTGATGGAGGGGTGAATAAGTTGATCCAAGGCACTGGAATTTATGAATTCCAGAAAACATTGAGCAAAAGAGTTGGTACATAAGTAGTTTTCCCAGTTAATGGTGGTGTAGATGGAATCGCCCATTATTAGGGTGTTAGGTTGTACCCTAATATTTTCCAGTTTATCAAGAAATGAGGAGTGGGAATCCTTGGGCATGGTGGGGGATCTGTAGCAAGCTACAATTTGGATTGCGGTCTTGCCCAGAGTTAGTTGCAATTGGATAACTTCGGATGCATTATGCTGAGCAACTAGCCAGGAGGTGTGGATATCTTTAATGAATATGGGCATGCCTCCGCCTTTAGTGTTTTGGTCCAGGTTAGGTGGCCGAAAGGTGTGTTATGAACTATAGCCTGGTAATGCAGGGGTGCTCTCTGGAGCCTTGAACCAGGTCTCTGTCACTGCACAGATGTCGATGTTTTCCATTTTAAAGAGTGCCTCAAGTGAGTGCATTTTGACATTTAGACTTCTAGCATTGAGTAGCATTACCCTCAGATTTTGCTTGCTTGTACCTGCTACTGTGGTGAGTTTGTCATTTGAACCTTGCCTAAAAAAAGCACTATATGGGTGGCAAGAGTCTTAGCCAGTATCCGGAATTCCAAGGACGACAGGTGCAGGCCATCTCTGGCAAAGCATCGTGGTCTGTCGATCGTGTCATGTCAGGCAGACAGATACTGGATCCCCTTTAGAATGACAGCAGTAGCTTAGCCAATTGTTGAACTCAATCACTTTGTCCTTGTACTGTACTATCATTCTGGGTGATGGCAGGATGCTACTCAGGGCTAGGGTTATACCTGACTGGGCTACAAGATCGAACAGCTCCTTCATGTCTCTTTTCATGTCGTACAGGAAGGTACGTTTCAGTTCATTCACACCAACATGGACAATGACAGAGTTGTATTTGTACTTGTTGTGGAGTGAACTGAGTGTATGCATTATGTGGCAGATCCTGGTACCTGACAGGTAGCTGACAGTAACTTTCTCCTTGTTTAGCCTGGTGAGTGGAACATCTGGGTGCCTGACTATAGAGCCACCTATGACTAGAGTATTGGGTACGTTGTTATGCCTTATGGGCTGTGGTTGAGTGGCACACTGAGTTTGTGGGCTATGTGTCATTTGGGTTGTGTTGGGAGGGCAGAGGTTGCTTGCATTTCTGCTTTAGAGGTCACTGTTGCTTGGGCAGATTTTTATTGAGAGCCTCCGTGAATGTAGGTGTGTGTTTTGTGTTTCCATGTGTGTGTTTTGGTGGTGTAGGTTTTGAGGGACTATGTGATGAGTATGGTGTGGTGCAAGTGTTCACCCTCTCCTCTTTACTGTCTATTCCAGTCTTGGGTGAAGAGAGTTTTGCTTCCAGTTTGGCTATATAAGTGCATCTCTCACAGGTTGTAGTGTTGGGTGCTAGGAGGAGAGGGTTGTCTGTGCACATGAAGCAATTGCTGCATTACCCCAAGATGCCCAGATTCATCAGGTAGACAGGAGAAAACATTGGGAGTGACCCTTAGACATGCCTAGATAGGTGCTTATTTATTAAGTACTAAAACCTGTTTTCCTCTAAACAAGTGAGGAAAGTTGAGTGATGTAGTAATTTGTAGCTTATTTAGTGCTTACAACAAGTCCTGAGCAAGTGCTGAGCTCAAAAAAACAGGTTTGAGTGCTAAAACTAAAATACTGTCTAGTTCTAAGGGAAAATTTGAAGAGCAGACTTTATGGCGCCGGGAATAGTTTAACCCTAGTTAAGCGGCAGGGGCTCAGAAGCTTACAAACAGTCCTGGACATAGAAAATCTGTATCTGGACTAGAATACTTACAGGAAAGGCAGGAAACAAGCTTAGAAAAATTTTTTTTGTAAAGTGGAAAGGGAGTAATGAGGAGCAGGAGATAACGCAAGGTTAAGAACTAAGTGGGTTGGCCTTCTCAAATGTTCTCCCTTTAGTAGGTATGTGATGCCCGTGCCCTGGCCCAGCCATCAAGGAACCTCAATCCTCACCACTAACACCAGAGAGGGCGTCTTATATGAGAGGAAAGGATAACAAATACACACAGTAAAATGCAATTTTCCTTAAGAGCACACAGAGATCATAGTCAGTCTGGGGCTGGTTGCTCCCTTGCTCCCTCAGGTCCCCAATAAGACTCCCCACTGACACAGCTATAGGGTCCAGATCTCAGCCTAGCTGGCAAGCTAACCTCCAGTACCCTCTCTGTCCACCAGTGCTTTGTATCCCTGCCCAAATAGCTGACACACACATACACTTTGAGATAAGTATTTATACAACTTCACAGACACTCCTGGGACAGGCTGACACAGATTCTCCAGCTGTTCCCCTTTACCCAGACTATATGGTAGTAATTACTGCCACCACCAGCTAATAATTATCAGCTATCCAAATGCCCTTAAAAGGGTGTCCAATTATTACTGTGCAATATTATTATCCAGTAGTAGTGTAACTAAACAGTCTTAATGTTTATTGGAAGGACTTAGTACAGGATCACTTATAAGCATACAATGTACTCTAGAGCTTAAATTATCTCTACATAAACCAGCCACAGTTGAAAACGTCTTAAAAATATTTAATAATAAATACTAAAAACACAAGACAATACTACTACACCATAGTGCTATTCAAGGGTTCAGAGATCATACAGAAACTTAAAATAATACAGTAGGAAAGTACTGATCTGAATACAGAAAAACACTTAGTCTAACCTTTTCTAATTCCTAGCTATGGCTACAAGAAAACACTTCTAAAGTAACTTACTTACATAGAGCATAAGGCAGTGCTGAGCTCAATAGTCAGACAAAAATGTTTACAGTCTCTCTCTGAGCAATAGTTTTTAAAATCACTAACAAACATTTCTGCTGGGCCCTCCCAGATTACATCATTTTTGACACTTAGGTTTCCCAGTATACACATTACATCATTTTGACACTTAGCCTGGGGTTCCCAGGCTAACAGGCCACATTATTTAGCAAGCTAACACCTGTTCAGGAAGCTGCAACAATAAAAGACATTTCACATGTGCACTCTAGTAATTATTCTTTAAGTTAAAACAATAGAATACATGTGCTAGCCCAGACAGACTGACTCCAAGCTCTACAGATCAAATGATAGATTTGAAATAATTTTAACTTCAAAATAAAGATTTGAAATGCTTACCTTAGTTTTCCTTACAGCAGATGGCAATGTTGCTACACTCTTGAAGTTCAACATTTTACAGTATTTTCTTTCATTTAAGAAACAAGCCTGTATTATCTATCAAATTTTATTTGACTAGGCTGGCAGCCTTCACCCTTCTCTACCAGTCTTCACATTTCTCCCTTCCCCCCGGAGAACTCAAGCTAGTTTTTTCAAGTGACCCTTGAGAAATGCTGCTTCAGAGGGTTAGGTCTATCTGAGTGCACCTCACCCATTTCCCTGTCTTGAGAGCGCATCTGCATTGGCATTGCTACTCCCACTGTGGTGCTGCACTGGCATATCAAATGCTTGCAACCCCAGGTGCCATCCTAGCAACTTGGCATTTTGCTGGCTGGCTCTGTTTAACCATATTAGGGGGTTGTGATCTGTCATAACCGTGAATTTTTTTTCCATACAGATAAGGTTGAATCTTCTGCAGTGCCTACACTATGGCTAGACATTCATTTTCTACAGCTGCATATCATTCCTGCCTGGGTTGGAGCCTATGACTGAGATAAACCACTGGGTGCTCTTCCCCCTCTGAAGAAATCTGGCTAAGTACAGCCCCCACCTCATGGTTTGAAGCATCCACCTGTACAACAAATTATTTGCTGTAATCTGGACTGGCTAACATAGGGGGTCCTCCCAAAGCTTCTTTAAGCTTCTGGAATGCCTGCTCACATGCTGGGGTCCACACTACCTTATCTGGCCTATTCTTCCTTGTCAGGACTGTGAGGGGAGCAGCTATGGTACTATAACTGTGGACGCATTTTCTGTAGTATCCTGCTGTCCCTAAAAATGTCCTCACCTGCTTTTTAGTAACAGGTGCAGGCCATGCCTGAATTGCTTCCACTTTGGCAGGTTCTGGCCTTATCTTATCACTCTCCGCTCTATGTCCCAGGTAGAAGACCTCTGCCATACCCTACTAACATTTGCTCGGATTAATGGTCATCCCTACCCTCTGTAGTCTGCCCAGCACCTCCCTGACATGCTGAAGGTGCTCTGGCCAGGAATAGCTGTAGATGGCAATATCATTTAGGTAAGCAAGGGCAGACCCTCCTGCTCCTGCTAGGATATGATCTGCCAGCTTCTAGAAAGTCATTGGGGCAATCTTCATCCCAAAGGGCATCTTTCTAAACTCATGCAATCCAAAAGGAGTCACAAAGGCTGACTTCTTTCTAGCACTGGGAGTCAAGGGCACCTGCCAGTAACACTTGGTAAGATCAATGGTTGTAACATACTTAGCCCCACCCAGCTGCTCAAAGGCCTCATCTGTCCTAGGCATGGGGTAAGCATCCAACTCTGTGTGACTATTTAATTTCCTGTAGGCCAAACAGAACCTGGTGCTGCCATCCTTCTTTGGCACCAGCACCACTCGGGAAGCCCAGGGACTGTTGGACTCTTGAATCACCCCTAGTACCAACATCTTCTATACCTCCTCCCTCAGAGTCTGTCTGACTCTCTCAGGCACCCTATAAGGGGGCTGCCTAATAGGCCTTTGGGGTCCTGTATCCACCTGGTACAGCACAAGGTGGGTGCACCCTGGTTTTCCAGTGAACATGTTCTCCAAATTCCTGCAACACTGCTCGTATTTCTCAAACCTGGGTCAGAAATAGCTGCTAGGATATTGCTACCCCTTCCACTGAGGTGTCAGTCCAAGCCTCACTGAGGAGATCAGTCCCCAGATCTCCCTCATACTCCTCCTGCAATCCACTGCAAATGCTCAGCATAAGGGCCTCCCTATCATGGTAAGGTTTCATCATGTTAACATGGTACAATTTGTGCCCCTGCCATCTGCCTAACAGTTCCACCATGTAGTTAACATCACTTACCTTTCTTACCACTTTGTAGGGTCCCTTCCAAGCTGCTTACAGCTTGTTGTGTCTGACAGGAATGAGAATTACCTGCTGCCCCACAGCATACTCTCTAGCTCAAGCATTCCTGTCATACCGCACCTTTTTCTGTTGTTGGGCTTCTGCCAGGTTCTCCTGGGCCAAGCCCATGAGTTCCCTGAACCTTGTCCTGAGGGTTAAGGACATATGCCATAACAGACTCCTTGTGAGACTCGCACTCACCTTCCCACTCAACTCAAATTAAATCTAGAGGTCCCCTCACCCTATGCCCATACAGCAACTCAAAGGGTGAAAAACCTGAGGATTCCTGGGGAACCTCTCTGTAAGCAAACAACAGATGGGGCAAATAATTGTCCCACTCCCTCTTAAACTGATTTGCAAATGCCCGTAGCATGGACTTGATTATAGAGTTTGACCTCTCAACAAGACCATTAGTCTGGGGATGGTCGGGGGTGGTCTTCATGTGCTTCACCCCACAGGACTTCCACAGACAAGCCAGCAGGTCTGACATGAAATCAGCACCTCTGTCAGTCAGTATATCTTTTGGGAGACCTACCCTGCTCAAAATCTCTAGCAAAGCATTTGCCACCTTCTCTGCCTCAATGAAGGACAAAGCCACTGCCTCAGAGTATCGTGTAGCATAATCCACAACCACTAGGATATACTTTTTCCTGTGGAAATTGGGGTACTCAGAGGACCCACAATATCCATAGCTGCCCTTTGAAATGGCTCCTCAATCACAGGCAAAGGCATCAAAGAAGAAAATTATTTTCCTGTGCCACTGTCTCACCTTGTCTCCTGCCTTGCCTACCTTTTGGCACTGCTCACAGGTCCTGCAGTACCATGTTACACTGCAGAAGAAATGTACTGACCTGTTGTGCTTCTGGGGTCCCGTTACTCCCTTCCCCATTACCTCCATGACTCTGGCAAAGAGTCAGCATTTCCCTCTCAAGCCTCCTCTGATGCTCCTTTTCTTCATCTTCTATCTCCAAACGCCTGGCCTCCAACTCAAGTCTCTTTAGCTCCAGCTGGATTTTAAGTCCACAGCAGAAAAATGGAGCTGCCCATTCTCAGAGGATATTGTATCTCCACTGCCAGTCTAATTGTCCTTTGCAGAAAGGTTGAGCTGTCCATTCTCTGAGGATATTGTATCTCCACTGCCAGTCAGATTGTCCTCCTGAATGCTGTTTTCTGATGCAGCTGTAACCAAGGCTGCAATCAGGCTACCTTAGTCAGGTTTCCATGCACCAGTCCCCTAGCCTGGCACATCTCCACCAGCTGGTTCCTTGTCAGCTTTTTATACTCCTCTGCTGACATGCTGCCTACTCACCCTGACTAACTAAGCTAACAAAAGAAATAAAACAAATGTGATCCAAACTCTGAGTATTCACTGTGTGGCTGTTTTAGAGTACAAAACACCTTCAGAGATCACTGTACATAAGCTACAGGATTCACTCTACCCACACCACTACAAACCAATCAGTATTTGACAACTAATTAATATGTGATGTGAATATTCCACTAATGCCCACCAATTAATATGTGTAGTGGATCCCACCACTGCAAACCAATTAATATGTGAGGTGGATATCCCAACCACTGCCACCAATTAATATGTGATACCCATGCCCTGGCCCAGCAATCAAGGAGCCTCAATCCTCACCACTAACACCAGAGAGGGCATCTCATATGAGAGGAAAGGATAACAAATACACACAGTAAAGTTCAATTTCCATTAAGAGCACACAGAGATCACAGTCAGTCTGGGGATGGTTGCTCCCTTGCTCCCCAGGTCCCCAATAAGACTCCCCACTGGCACAGCTATAGGGTCCAGATCTCAGCCTAGTTGGCAAGCTATCCTCCAGTACCCTCTCTGTCCAACCAGTGCTTCGTGTCCCTGCCCAAGTAGCTGACACATGTGCACAATTTTGAGATAAGTATTTATACAACTTCACAGACACTCCTGGGAAAGGCTGACACAGATTATCCAGCTGTGCCCCTTTACCCAGACTATACGGTAGTAATTACTGCCACCACCAGCTAATAATTATCAGCTACCCAAAGGCCCTTAAAAGGGTGTCCAGTTATTAATGTGCAATATTATTATCCAATAGTAGTGTAACTAAACAGTCTTATGGCTTATTGGAAGGGCTTAGTACAGGATCACTTATAAGCATGCAATGTACTCTAGAGCTTAAATTATTTCTACATAAACCAGCCACAGTTGAAAAGGGTTTTAAAAATATTTAATAATAAATACTAAAAACACAAGACAATACTACTACACCACAGTGCTATTTAGGAGTTCAGAGATCACACATAAGCTTAAAATAATACAGTAGGAAAGTTCTGATTTGAATACAGAAAAACACTTGGTCTAACCTTTTCTAATTCCTAGCTATGGCTACAAGTAAACATACTTTTAAAGTAACTTACTTACATAAGGCAGTGCTGAGATGAATAGTCAGACAAAAATGCTTACAGTCTCTCTCTGAGCAATAGTTTTTCAAAATCAGTAACAACCATTTCTGCTGGGCCCTCCCAGATTACATCATTTTTGACACTTAGGTTTCCCAGAATACACATTACATCATTTTGACACTTAGCCTGGAGTTCCCAGGCCAACAGGCCACATTATTTAGCAAGCTAACACCTGCTCAGGAAGCTACAACAATAAACAACATTCCATATGTACAGTCTAATAATTATTTCTTAAGTTAAATCAACAGAAATAATGTGTTAGCCCAGACAGACTCCGAGCTCTACAGATCAAAGGATATATTTGAAATAATTTTAACTTTAAAAGAAAGATTTGAAATGCTTGCCTTAGTTTTCCTTACAGCAGATGGCAATCTTGCTACAATCTTGAAGTTCAACATTTTACAGTATTTTCTTTCATTTATGAAACAAGCCTGTATTTTACATTTATATTTACAAATGCCAGAATTATGTATCACATTCTATTTGACTAGGCTGGCAGTCTTCACCCTTCTCTACCAGTCTTCACAAGGTAAAATTAGGTAATGACACTAAACTGGGAGGAGTGACCCAGATCAAATTTACAGTAGGGGCGGGCAACTGCAAAGCCACCAAGTATAAGAACAGGATATAAATAGGGAGGGAGGGTGAGAGACAAAAATCAGAACAAACATACCCAAACAGGTGCTTAACAAATGTAGAAAATTTCCAGTTAATACCTCACACACAGTGAAACTAGCTAGAAAAGTATGCAGCAGACAATAAAAGTGTTATAAATAACTCATAAAAATAAGCAAAAAACAGGATACTTAATGTTATACATCACATATCAGGGTTTGCTCAGTGCCCTTCCTCTGATTAGCTCAGTGTGAAATGGCAGAAACACTCACAAGTTAACTTCTTAAGTAACAGAAAGTTGAAACCTGAACAACTTTAAAATAAGCTCGAAAGAACCAATGAGATGCTTACTCCAAGTCGTAGTCCAGATAACCCCAATCAGCCAATGACCATAAACACTCCCCTGTCATTGAAATGAAAGAATGGCTTTGGCTAAACTAAGATGGCCTGAAACATGTGCTCAGGCATACAGCCTCTACAAACAATCTACCCTTAATGAATATGTATACACCACCTGCATTACCTTGCACACTGTCAGTTTGAGGTCTGAACATGTGGAAGGATGTGTAGTCTGGTATGGCTGTGGTGCTCTTTGACTGCACAAATGTCTGCATATTCCAAGATGGGGACATCTTCCACAGAAAAGAGTTCAGTGCTGCCATTCCCAGCATTTAGCACCATAAAAATGATGTTGTATAAAGATGGTGTTCTCATTGCAAAGTTTTCCCTCCAGACAGTGCATATAAGATGCATTGTGGAGGTGTCAGCATCCTTGGAAAGTACTCAACATTCCAGGGGTGACAGATGAAGACTATCTCTGGCAAAGCATTGATGTCTCTTGAGCAAGTCATCCCAGGCAGATATGGACTGGATCCCCTAACAATGACACCACACACTATGGCAATTATTGACATCCATCATTTTCCATGTGTATTGAGCCATCATCCTAGGTGAGGGTCAAATGCAGCTGAAAGTTATAGGCATACCTGCGAGAGACACAGAGTATGTAAGCTCAGTCATGTGTCTGCATACAGTCCGGTGACATATGTCCTGGGTTGTACACACCTGCAAGAACTATGATGTCATGATTACGTTACCTGATATTCCTTCACTTGCGTCAATGTGTGGTATGATATATCATGTTAACCCTCAAACAGCTAACTGTGACCTTTCCCATATGTAGCCTGGTGATATGGACATCAATGTGTCTCATGATGTAATCACCTATGAATAATACATTTGATTTTGTGTTTTGCCTCAGGTGTTTGACTGGTGAGACAGTGGTGCAAGGACTATTATGTGTACTGTGGTCTCCAGAGGTATAATTATGTGTATTGATCTTGCATATAATTTTCTGAGGTGTCTGTTGTTTGGAAATGTGTCTGGTAAGGAGCTCCAACATGCAAGTGTGTTTGATGTGGGTGTGGTGGAGCAGGAGGTGAGCTGTGGCTGTTGGCAAAATGCTCATTGCCATATGTATTGACTGTTGTTTGAGACACCATGGAATCAAGGTTTGAAATACAGTCACATCTGTCACACATTGTGTTTGTGGCATAGGAGTAGGAGAGTGGGGACACTTTCCACATCTCATCAGCAGTCATTGATAGTGCCATTAGCAATACAGTAATGCTTGTGTGTATGTCACAGCAAGCCATCATTAGGCAGTGTCATGACAGATGGTGAAATGTAACAAGTCACTTTTATGTAGGTCCCCTAAAGTAACACAGCACCTGACAGTGTGCTATATAATGCTTTGCCAGCCATGTGGACCTTGGATTAACCATAATCCTGTTATTAGTCTTGGTTGCAATACCATACCTACAAATGTGACACTGTGCAAGTCCAACAAAGGTAGGGTCATGCTGCCACACCCTTGGGTATGACAGCCTGAAACACAGGGTTTTTAGGCACTCATTGCAGTGAAGATGTGGATGTCTGTGCATACACATAGGACTTGTTCAACTTTGCTGACATTACGTTAGCCTTTCAAGCATACGATGCCTGTCAAGCAACCAGGCAGCAAACTGGTTGTTGTGTGACATGATGTGGGAACATAGACATGTGTTCCCGATACATAACTGTTCAGTATGACATACTTAGAGCATATGGCAGGTGGGCTCACTTTAACCAAAGGTGGTCAGTCCTCTGCTGAAGGCCTCAGAGCCATAACTTATGCAGATATCCACCATTAATCTGTTGAAGGGTTGGATGCATGAATTTTGCTGTGAAAATGTCACCTAACTTGGATCAATGCCACTGTGGTGCTTATTTCAGCAAGCTTGGACATCTATGTCACTGAACATTGCACATTATATTGTGACACTACAGCTATGCTCCTAATCACCACCTGGGCAGTTCCCTAGTGACATACCACCAACCCTGGAACAGAAGGCATAATACATGCAAAAGCCAAATGATTGCTCAGGTTGCTAATCAAGGCATGTATCTGGAAAAGGGTATGTGAAGCCTACAGAGCCTTTCATGATGTGGGACAACTATATGGATGAACAAACAGGCTGTGTCCTGCTTCTCATCATGAGTTTCATAGTAATGTTTTGCATGTGATGAGAGAAAAAGTATCGGAGCATGTTATCCCAGAAGAGAGTGGCTGTGGTGAGACCAGCGTTAGTAGTAGCCAGACACCAGCAATTCAGGGGACTCCCCTGCTTTCCGCATTCTTCACAAGGTAATTGTGTCCTTTCAGTACGCACCTCTTGAGTACTGTCCAACTGCAGAATACATGTGTAAAACCCCCCACCTTACCTTCACAGGGTATACATATTACCCTTCCCTCCATTGTTTGTCTGTGCTCTGTACGGATACAAACACCTTGGATTACTATTTTCTTGGAAACATGATGGAAGTAACTGCAATACTTAGTTGCACAGAGGACAAATAGCATGCAGTACCAAGCACTGTCCCCAGATCTGTCAGTCATCTGTTATGTAAAGCCATCAAAGGAGTTATCATGGTAAAGATCAGTAACAATCTCATACACCTCCTGACACTGGACCAATCACAGTTTGTTTTGCTCAAGGGCAGATAATGCCTCCCCTAACCATTGGACCTCATTGAGTGTTAAACTATGCAATAAATTAGGGGAATATGACTCATTCCACCTACCATGGCCTGACAAGGTGTTTAAAAATATTAGACCATCAGGTATTGCTGAAAACTGTATAGGTTATTTACAAAGAAGTGTGTCAGCTGGTAGATAGCCAAATGTCTGATAATCATAATCTGGGAAGATAGCATTGGGTAGTCCAATGCTACAATGATGCCAATCATGAGTGGACGTCCCTCAGACATTAATGGAGTATGCCTTCTAGCCATTCCCTTCTCTGCAGTCAAAGGCACTGTCCGTGATCTCTGACTGACTACATTAGCAGGTAATTGCAAATTACGAACTGTCACTGAATCCCACAAAGAACTAACAGTTATTCAGGATGTCCAGAGACACACATACAGTTTTTGTCAGAGCCACTGACAAATAGTAAATGCCAAGGACTGCACAATACCTGCACAATATTGGACAGTCAAGACTTTTGGAAGTCATCCACCCCTGGAAAATATAGTAGTGTCTGCACACTGCACACAGTTGAGACATTACTCAGGGACCTATGGACACAGAGAGTGATCTAGCCTTTGACTTTCACTGATCGGTAAGATGTGGAGATCCATTCAATTTTGTACAACCTATACAGAAAGGTATGTCATGTAAATCCCAGACTTTCATTGTTATACTGTATTTGGCACTCATCACACCTATCCTTGAGTGCAGTGGCACCTTTGCTATGTCACTACACAGGCATACCTTACAACTGTAGCAGCCACACAGGTTCCATGGTAAACCAATACATATTGTAGATAACATGTCCTATGCGGACCGTGTCAAGGCCATAAATGTGTAGTCTGTTTCCTATATGCTTTGGAGAGGAGATGTATGGCTGCCATTCAGGGAGGTGTAAGATCCCACTGTGTACCTCCCATTTATCCAAGAAAGGACTAACACATGTATTACCTGTTCTACACACCTATAGCTTCATTGTGGTATAAATAGTACATGCTGGAGAGATATGTAACCCAGACACTACACCCTATATGTAACAGGCTCCCCATCCATGTGAAGCACACTTCCACTGTAACGCACATCATGCAAGTTACACAATAGGATGCCGAACAAGACAATCATAACTGATGTAGGATAGATGCCTGTAATGGACACATGAAATTTGTAGATGGGCCATCTCCATCGCCACAGCTTGTAGATGTGTTAGCTCTTGAAACCCTGGTGACACTTATCAAAGGTTTCACACCTTTTCAGAGATTAGGGATGAATGAAACCATTGTCCTTGTTAGCCTGTTGTACACATATGACCCTCTGGAGCCATGTACCTATAGTGCTGTACCTTTCTGAAGACATATTTTTTCTGTGCTGACATTCCATCCTGTGCTGTAATTTTTATGGGTTTATTGCCACTGTGTATCCATAGGTGTCTCCCATAGACCCCTGAAACAGAAATATAAACAGGTCCGTGACACACATTTCATTGTGTACATATACAACCATTACAACATCATACAATGTAAGGTACAAAAATAATGTGGCTTACTTATTACAAATGTCAGCATAAAGTATCCCTCAGTGACAATTATAAGTGGCATGGCAAAGGCAACAATGGATTACACAATTACGTATTAATTTATACAGTCACCCTGTGATCAGACACATAGCTTCATTTCCCTGCATCAATGCCAAGGACAACAGGGATGTGGCACAGGTATCATCACTTGCACAAGGTGTTGTGTGGGGATACAGGAGACCTAGGCTGAACCAATAGGTTTAAAACATGTGTATGCATCAGGAAGGGAAGCAGGCAAAATGGACCATGGAAATGTGCCATGTGTGTCTGTAGGTGACCTGATTTTGACAGTGGTGTGTGAGTGTGTGGGTGACCATAGTTAAGCTCAGTGTTAGCCCTACGTGTGTATGTTGGATGGCTTTGAACCATGTATGGCAGAGCGGACAGTTCACCATCTCCACCCCCGAACACGGGAACTGGCTCTGCCAGGAGTTGCACTGGCACCTCCATGCCCAAGGTCAGAAGTGGTACTAGTATCTGACAATGATTGCTGTCTGCTGGGACCATGTCCTCCATGGGAATGCCCAGGACCATGAACCCATGGCCTTCCACTTCTTGGTGTGGACAGCACACTCCCTTCTGGAGCACTGGATGTACTGCCACTATGGGAGCGTGATTGTGCATGGCCATGTGGAATTTCAGCAGATGGAGTTGCTGACCTACATCTATGAGTCTGACTGTCAACTCCAACCAGATGTTTCATCACAGACAATGTACATTCCAAGACAGATATTCTGCGATCTGTCTCAGACCAACGTTTTTCCACTGCATCAGTGAACCGATCCAGGGTATCAGCAATGCAGTGGAGGCAGTCATGGATGTCAGACTGTGATGCATCCATATCCCTGATCATTCATCTGGAGTTCCTTTCAAAATGTGCCTGTGCCTCCATGATGGCCCAAAACATATGCCAAGTAACTCATGGTGAGACATCTGCAACAGGTGATGGAAGGACAGCAAGCCTTGTATGAGCACCCCTATCAGTCTGCCTGTGTGGAACCTCACCAGCTCTTTGGCTATGGCCAGTGCCAACATTCACTGCAGACATAGTTGTTACACTTTCCTGTTCAATGTCCCCACCCTGTGACTGTCCAATATCTGTGGCCTCCAGGGATTGGCTCATACTTCTCAACTGTACAGATTTTTGCAGAATGTCCAGATTTTAGACTCATGTTTTTGATCCATTTTTCTTAAAATTGTAGTTTTCTGGCAAATTATTGGCAAATCATTAATGACTGAAATTAGAAAATAATGACAGACAGTTGAGGTTCAGACTTCATACCCTACAAAAAAATCATGCTAATGCAAAACTTGTTATTCTGTCAACTTTCTAAGTTTGTAAGAGCAGTATTTAAAATGTATTCTATTTTGGGGTCTTTGTCCTACTTTTATTTATTGCTTTGTCCAGATTTCTTGCTCTAAGAGGTTGAGAAGTATAGACTGGGTATGTTTAGGCATACTGACTGTCTGCGGTGATAAAGAGGGCAGAAGAGGGATGTAAACTGCTGGGACAGATTCAGCCCCTGCCACCCCCACTTGTGCCTCACTTTGGCTGCCATCATCATCAGAATTTGAAGAGACACTGACATCAGGTTGTGAAAGGGACAGAGACCAAACCCTTGGTCACCTGTGATAAAAAAGGGAAAAACAGTACATTAATACCTGCACTATTATGCTCTGCAGTACTATAAGCTGTATATACTGTTGTCACTATTACAGAACTAGTAAACTTGACTATTACAGAACTGTTTAACCTCCAACCTCATATAGCAGGACATGGGGACATTACTTTTCCCACAAACATTTGTAGTTACTTGTAACTAGAAGCTCTTTACACAGCAATCACATCAGCAACAATAAGGGACACTGTTGACATTTGTGAAGACTCTGCACAGTTGACACATACAACAATCTATAATGTCCTGACAATACTGTCACATCATTCAGTGTGGTCACACCTACAAGGCATAGGTATGACTCTAAAGTGTGTACAGTCAGAAAATATATGTGCAGTTGGCAATCATGCCGACAGTACAGCAATCCAGCCAGCAAGCCTGGAATGACACGTTATGGAATACATAGCAGTAAGTCTACATCTGTAACAAAACAGTGTACTTATCAGGAGTGGGACCACAGCCTTGTCCAATTCCTGACAGACGTGAAAAATTGAGGGAAAGGTAATGTAAACACCACCACATGTTGCAGTATACCAAGGTAATACATCCATATATTCTACATTTACAGTAGCTACTTTGTTAATTATTATGCTGGTCAAAATCTGAGCATGAGATGCAAATTGCAGTTACCCCCCCCAAAAAAAACAAGCACCTGACATCCACATAAAAGTATGTACACCCTGACACACTGAATGCTACAGTATTCCAATGCTGATCAAACTTGTCCCATCTGGATGCTGCTCTGGCATGGAAACTGTGACACTCATATCTATGATACAGGGTCTGATGGATGCCTGGGAGCTGTCGTGTGTTCCTAGGTTCACCAGGAATTCTTCAGTGACTGAAAGTGGTTGTTCCACTGCAGGCCCTCCACCAGTGATGCCACAATTCCTGGCCACAACAGCTGTTCCTCTGCATGCGGCATTAATCATGTCTGTCACATGGTGTTGAACCTGCTCATATGTCTGGATCTGGTGACCTATGGCATTAACATCACAGACAACGTCATCCCATAGTGCTGCCCGCTGTTCCCTGTTTTGTCTCCCTCGGACAGTAGGAGGAGATGGAGCCCTTCCAAGATGATATGTTTCTTGGCATCTGTAAAAGGGACACAGCATCTTGCATACATGTTTCCTGAAAGACAACAAAATGGGAACATGTCAGGATCACATACATGGGAGTACACTATGTAGAGATACAGCAAGAACAGAATGGCTAGCATTATCCACTACGTAATTATACATGTCATATTCCACAGTGTGCAAAGATACTAACCATGTGGATACAACTCAGATACTATTAATAGTCAGCTATTCCTGTTTATGCCATGACAGATACTGCTGTATGATCAAGCACCCAACACAGGAGTCCATTGTAGTGTGGTGCCTAGTGATAACTCCCCCCCCAGATAATATGTCAAAACTACAGTGCTAAACAAATAGCAGTGTGCTATTACAACCACTATAAAGAGACATTCCCACAAGACCAGTGTGCCACATTGACAAAAAACATTCCACCTGTGATGTATTGTACATCCTCTGTAGGTGTAACAAACATGGAGATCACTGACATGTCATCATTACAGTTCTAAGAAAGGCTTAATGCTGAAATTCCCATTCCCCCTAAGTATATTTACACATATCCATCATGTTGTAAACAAAAAGGTTACATACCAGATGGAGTACAATACCTCTCTGTTGATATGTGCAGATATATAAGGTTTTTGGCAACGTGTTTACTATGTGAAGAAAGTCTCATACAGAATGGTTCCTCTAGCTAGCTGTTTGCCTTTTTAACATGATTTTCATTACCAGGTGATTGGCTCTTAACCAATCTGTGGTTCTGAAATGCCAAGTGCAGCCAACACAGCTGGTTTGCAGTATAATCAGCCAATGGCATGCAATCACTGGACAAGATATAAGGCCTTTATGTAGATTAGAAGTCCTTTCTGATATGTTGTGCTGGAAATTACTTGGGTCAAGATACTACGTCATTACAGAGAGTATGTCTGTAGCAGCTACTTTTTACATACAGATGTGTGTGCTACAGGTTGCAGCAGATGCTGCAGGCAATAGGCATAGGCAGAGTGTGATCACTATGGAGGACAACATCTGTAAGAGTAAGTGTGGGAGCTGTGGCAGCCTTGTTGTAAAGGCAGAACCAGATTGACGGTACCCATTCCATTGCAAATTAAGGCATGTCTTTGACGTAAGCATGTTAGCCAATGGCATCATTAACAGAGTAATAGGAATCATGTTTGTTGTGTCCTTGAGCAACATAGGGTGTAAATATATCATTATGTCAACTATTTAGGTAACTGCCAGGCCATGTGTTAGATTATGGTAGTCATTTGGAATGTCTGTGTACTGGCAGTCCTTGTTAGTAGCAGAACCTCCATATGTGTATGTTAGTTGTACAGCTGTGCTAATCTGTACTATCCTAATGAAATGATTGTGTGCTGCACTCTGACATTAGTGGGCCTCAGTTGCATATTAATGCATGACCTGACACTTTATGCACTTTATAGTGTTGCTATAGGGATATGTCAACTGTGTTGCTATCTGCAGGCCTTTGACTTCTATCATTGAAAAGCAGACATTGCATTTGAAATGCATTGTGTGGATAAAGAGTGGATGACTCATTCATTCATTGTGACTTCAAAATAATGTAATTTAAATGATACACACCACTGGATTTGAACCCAGGACTATGTTGTGGCAAAAATTACTATTTACAAAGCCTTTAACAGAATGGGCTACTGAGTCACTGTTACAGCAGGTGTATTTGTCAAGGGGAGCACTTTACATGCTCGAATTACTGAAAGCTCGAATTGCATATGGTAGAGACCATATGCTTGAGCTTTCTGTAACTCAAATGTGTAAAGTGTTAAAAAATAACACTTTACTTACCTTAAAACATTATTTACACACAGAGACTAGGACCCCTGTACACTCTGTGTGTAAGTAATGTTTCCATTTTTTTGCGATGTTGACAGGAAACAGGAAATCTCCCGTTTTTGCACTTCAGCATACAGTGCAAAATGGGAGATTTCCCTTTTCCCCACTGTAGCGCGATCTTGGAGTTTGTATATTTAAGTAGGGGGTGTGGGGGGCACATCCCCCCACATGGGGGCTGCAGGGGGTGAAGCCCCCCTGCAAAAGCAATGTTTGACTTTTTTGTTTTTTTTACATTTCATTTTAGGAGTTCAAGTTTCCGAAAATCGAACTTATGGTCTCAACCATATGAAGTTCGGGTTTTTGGGAATTCGAGCTTCTAAAGTGAATCCTTGTCAAGATATAAGTGCACACATGCAGGCTGTGACATACCTCAAGTGTATCCATTATTATGTGCATGACTTTATAGTGATGTATTTTTCCACCAGAGTCTCAATTGAACATGTATTTTGCCATTAATGTTTTAGCAGGTGTATTTCTAAATGTTGCTGATAAAAGTTTACATTTACCTGCTATTAGAGACCTCACTTACATCCATTACTCTGTGTCTGGCTTTCTAGTGGTATAGTCCTGTACCAGACTCCAAGGTACAATCCCAGGTTTTCCATTACTCTTTCAACAAATTTGCACGATGTGGCACAATGCACAGCTCTGCTTAAACATGCTTAATGACAGTAACATGCAATTGCTGTGTTTTGCATAAACCGTTTTAATTAACAGCTGTGTGGCGTGGCAGATTAATGCACTGGTCTTCAGGTGTGATGGTCTTAGGTTCAAAATAGGGCACAAGTGTACATTTTATACATACTTATCATTTCAAACACATATATCAATATAGCTCCATTTAGTTGAGCTTAGTGACACTACGCAATGTGATGCATCACACAAAAAATCTTTAAAGAAAAGAAAAATGGGGAGATAGGACAGCAGTGAAATGGGCTGAAAGCAGGGGAAAAATATGGTGAAAGGCAGGTACGTATGTGCAGAAAGAGTGTAGGCAAGAACCATAGCTATCCATTTCTTGTACAGCAACAACTGTGCACTTTAACATAATTTGTAGATAAATTTGGACTGTCACCCCCAGAGAGATGGTTGAAGATAACATAACTGCATTGTCAAGCCAATTGGACCAAATTATGTGTATCTGGTGGACACATGTGTGAAATGGAGAGCTATATATGGGACAATATATTTTCTTGGGGACAGGTGCCTATTTATTTATTTATTTTTTTATAAGGTGAGAGTGGAATGTTGGAAAGGGACATAGGTACATGTGGGGGAGGTAAGTTGGGAAGGTGAGGAAGCTTTTGCAGACAGACAAGACAGACAAAACAGCAGACAAGGTTGGTGTGTGACACAAGAGGGGGGTGAACATCTTGGATGGGGAGGATGTAATGGAATCCTAGTCTCAGGTGCCTCCATAAGATAGCAGTGCAATGCAAGTTCCCACCCATGTGACTGTCAGCACTGGTCCTTCACTGCCCCTCTGGTGGCAGTGGTGGAGGCTGGCATCTTGGATGAGGCTGCCCAACCAGGATGGCAAGCATGCCCTCCATTCAGTGCAGGCGATATCCAAACGTTCAGAAAAACATCCTGCGCACCAATCCTGGTAGTACACCATGTGTGAAAAAATCACCCCCTCTACTGCCACTCCCAGAGGGGGGCCCAGCCCAGGCCCATGAGTGGAACTACCCAACACCACAGGTAGTGCAGGGGCAGCAGAGAGGGCACCACCAGGCTGCGGCCCAGATGTGCTTGGCCCCAGTGCCATGGCTGGGAAAGCCAAGGTAGCTGGATCAGCTGGAACTGGCCTACCTTGTCACACTGTAGTAAATTAGATATAAAGATAAGTTAAGATTAGTAATACCCAAAACAATGTTAGTATTAACATAATGGAACCTAATACTGATTAATCCAAATGCATATTAAGTTATGTTGTGTGGAACACAACAATAAATAACAGAAGTAATTATAACAGCAAACCAGTATGAAGTAACCCATAAGGCCAACATAACAGTTAGTTTAACAGAATATAGTAACATTAAATCATAATAATAAATAACATTAATAAATTAAAGAGGCTAAGGGGTGGTGAGAGGGGGAAAAACATACCATTAGTGAATTTGCAGATGATATTACTACACAGACTTATTAATGCACGCTTCTACAGGTGTGCAGTGTCAGTTGTCAATACAGTGACTCCAGTTCTTCTATAGATGATGTTGCACATACATACGTCTCAAGCTGTTAGCATGGAGCAGTATGGGCCAAGCACTAACAAATGCAGGTACACGGAACTGTTTAACATACTGTGCTCACAGATTACTACCAAGGTGTTCTGTAAATGGATTTGCAAATACATTGCATCCCAGGTAATCATTTATCTGCTAATCAAGGACCAGACAGATTGGGCAGTTGTCATTACATTACGAAAAATCGTGAGTGTTGAGAGGTATGTTTGTGTACATTAAGTAGACTAGACAGCCACTCATGTCTTAGTTGGCTGAAATGGGAGTAGAACCCAAAAGTTGTAACTCCAGGGGACATGTGCACCTAATGTAACAACTGACTGCAGTCACATTAGAACAAACTGTACATGCAATGAATACAGCCCTACTGCAGTTATTTGAACAGATTACTTAAACTTTATTGTTATTGTTCCTTCAAATCTGTCACTTATACACATGATATCTGCCCAGAACATGGGCTGCCTTATCTATTTATATTGTTCTTGAAATGGGAGGAACAGATAGTGTTTTTTTGACTGAAAGTGGCATGAAGACAGCCCTGAACTGTACTGTGGCCTGTGCAATACATTTATCAGGCAATTACTTTTGCATTCTTTATTAATTTCATCTGTACAGTTGACTGAAGTCACATTAGAACACACATGCAGTAAATATAGCCCTACTGCAGTTATTTGCACACATTACTTATCAAACCACAACCCTGCTTTAAACTTTATTGTTATTGTTTCTTTTTTGTTTATTGTTTTTTGCACTATAGTTACCAGAAAGGGTTTTGGTTTTCCTGAATGTGGACTACCCATAATACCCAAAGCCTGTAAGAAAAAAATCCTCCTCCAGAATAGGAAAAACAAAATCTCTTGCTTCATCACTGCCTCATCCTCTCATGAGCACCACTACTTCACCCTCAAAAAAGCCAAATGGCTACCAAGCTGCACAGAGCAGACATGATACTAGGCTTTCTCATCTTCAAACTTCTCCAGACTAACTTATTCCCATCACTAGTTGCCAAACCTTATTCTAAACACACACACACTACAATCTCAGACACTTCTGCCAAACAATACCTCCCACACCCACTATAACACCACAAATCAGGCAATATTGCACCAAACATTCTTTCTCCATATTTCCTCTTAAACTATAGAAGTCCCTCTATCACCACCTAAAGGAACTACAACCCCTATTTCCCACATTCACAACTGAACTTAAAAAAAATTCCTCCACACCAAATCAAACTGAACTTACAGCATACTACATCACTTAAGGGCCTCTCAACCTCTAACCTTACTCTCTCTCTCAACTACTAATACCTCCTAACTCTCCCACAACCCCCTGCCCTGCCTCTCATTACCCCATCAGCATTTCCAACATAATATAAACCTGACATATAATTATGGGAATTGGAAAATTTGTGTTTTTCTCATAATTACTTATGTTAATTCCTACTGTATAGTTTTTTGTTATATATTATGACTTTCTATTCTGCTTTTAATATATGCAGATTACTGCCACTGTTCTCTTTCTTTTTTTTCTTTGTGAATTATTTCACCTGGGCAGTACCTGCAAATGGTCAGTTGTAATCAGTCTACCACCCCAGTAAAGAAGTATAAGATAAAAATATATATATATCACTGAATTGCCTTTAACACTAAAATTTTCAGACTTGATGTTAGTAGTGTTTTCCCTGGCAGCTCATGCATCTCATTGACAAAGGCACATTCATACACACTAACATTCACTCTTCTATAACTGGCATATTATAACTACTTACTTTACTTCAGTCCCATTTTATTACCTTTTCCTTCTTTGACAACTGCTGCTTGTCACAGTGACACCCCCACTGTGGGCCAGCAATCACATCTGAATTTGATCTGATCTGAATCCTCACCACTAGCACTGGAGAGGGAGGTTCACTTGGAACACAAATGAATACACCTACTATTTCCGGATGCATCTGTCTGCATCAATGACAATTTACCTTAAGAGCACACAGGGAACAGACTCAGCCTGGGGTCTGGATTTCTCTACCTGTCACCCTCCAGGTCCCCAGTAAGACTCCCCACTGGCACAGCTATAGAGGTGAGACCTCAGCCAAGTCTCCAAGCCAAGTTTTCCAGCATTATCTCTGTGAAACCATTGCTTCCTGTCTCTCCAAACAGCTGACAAACACACTCTTTGAGATTTGATTTTCATACACACAAACACACCTGGGAAAGGATGGTACAGATTTACTATGTTCCCTTCTTCCCAGACTATAAGGTAGTTTCACTGCCACCAGACACTCCAAAGCCAACTAGTCTAGGGCTTTTGCAAGGACACCCACTTATACTGAGTTCAATTACTATTAATACAAATAATAGTTTGACAATAGCAAGGCTTTTAGGAGTGGCCAGAGCTGCCACCAAATATATATAAGTGCTCTCAGAGATTAAAATATTCTCTAAAAGGCCAGCCACAATGAAAATTTTAAATATATTTAATAATATATAATAAAAATAACATGAAATACTAAACATCTATTTACAATACACACCAGAGTTTCAAACACAGGAAATATTAAAATAGCACAGACAAATTCACATGGATACAGAAAAACAGTACTTCACTAATATCACTATATTTTCCTGACTGGTGTAAAGACTTGCTATTCCCTGGTTCACTTATTAGAGCAAGGCAAGATGAAGTAGGTGAGGGGTCCTTCTTTGTCAGGTTCCAAAAACAAACTGCAATGAGACTTCAGAGTCATCTAATACTAAACATCATTTTTGTCCTACATTACAGAATGACATTGCATACATCTGATCATCTGATTTCTGGTTCTGATGCTACCCTCATTGCTAGAAACTGCCAGGATTTAGCACATATTTGTCAATAAATACACACACATACAGTTTTCTTCAGATCTGATGCAGCTTCTGGAAGTCATAAAACAGTTTCAAACCTCCACCCTTCCAGAGTAGCAATTGGTTCACTCCAAAGACAATACAGAAAGCTTCCTAGTACAGACTTTTTCTCTCTGGCTGCATTGGGAACTATAAGATACAATGTGTATGGCCTAAGCCAAGTAATTTAATTTCAAACTATTTTCAGAGTTAAGTGGATTGAGATTAACCTCTTCTTTTCCGGTATCCTCTGTTAAAACATATATATTTAAACAGTTACAATAATACATGTATATTTCTTTTTCTGTCCAGTAGGGCACACTGTTGGTACATTTTTTTAACACAAGCAGCTTTACAAATACATTTTTGAACACAAGCATCTGTACAAATCAGTTTGATATACAAGTGACATATAATTCTTTACAAAATTCCAGCTAGCTCTGTTAGCATATTTTACATATCCACAGTCGTACTTCTCCTGGTATAGCTGGCAATACTTCACATCTTCACAGTCACATTCTCCTAGACACATAGTCTATGTTGAATCTGTAATTTTATATTTCAGATATTGTTTGCACTCACAAAGGGTCTGCTATAATCTGTTTATATGTTCTTCTTTCACTGTGTTTTTGGAGATTTTCTCCATGACCCTCCACTGAAAAGGCATCTTGCATGACCTTTTCAGAACTTCTCAGTAACCAAATGCACATAAGTAAATAAATTGCAAGTTTGTATAGATTATCTACTGTTGAACTGCCCTGTGTACTATAAACACACACACACACACACACACACACACACACACACACACACACACACACACACACACACACACACACACACACACACACAGAGAGAGAGATCCAACAATCCTGCATGGATGCATGGAACTGGGGCTGCACAAGCTATCCACTTGCTTTTAAATCTCTACTTGTGAGAGTCTATTACAGTGTAAAATATGTTTAGACTTTATACAACTTATTCATGAATCCCTTTTTGTCTTTTGCAACTTGCTCATAAACCCAAGACACATATAATTTCCCACATCTTTAATGTGTAGCAGACTATAATGTCACTTCTTTAATTTAATATTTAAATGTTACAGAAGAACTGCACAATAGTTATTAGAGTATTTTACAATAACTGAAAATGTGTATTTTCTAATTAAATCACTACTGATCATAGGTGGCAACCAATCATGATCTGCCATATTCAGGATGAAGCTATAAATCTTTTGCCATTTAGGTAAAACTCCAGGAAACATATGCTTTTACATGTAAGATGTCAAGGCAAGCTTTGTGCACATACGATGACAGATGCCATTTTTCCTGCAGCTTTTCCAAGTACTACTAGAAGTGAGAATGTCTCTGCAGATAGTGTAATTAAACTTCCATTTCATGTAGTTTTTCATGGTAGTACTGAAGAACATTGTACCACACTGCCTTTTAATGTTAAAGAAAATGCATTACCTTACCCAGTTCCAAGTATTTATTCTTCTGAATTCCCCTTGCAAGATTTCTTACTTCAAATGATCTGTGTAATTTAAGATTCCACACAAAATAGGATTTGTTGGAGTCCAACAAAACCTCTGGCATACTGTATTTCCTGTCTTCATTTGTAGTGTAAACATTTCATACTTATATAAAGCATGGCATTTTCTAACAAAATGAAACTCAAAAGGTTACTGTACCTATGTAATATTTAATGAATGTGAAGGAAAGAAAATATTATTGACAAAGATAGTGTTATAACTCATAGCAGGATATCAAGTATCTTTTATAAGATTTCAAAATAATAATCTCCAGCAAATTTAAAGGCACATCAGCACACGTTTATATGAATGAAAGTAGCTTGATATTTTACCTACTGCCAAAACTTCAATTAAGGAGTGTTTTTTTTTTTTTTTTGCTGCAGTGGAAAAACATATCATGACTGACAGTGACATATACCACTGACAGATGATTCAACAATG
>NC_056729.1:325583729-325616229 GCF_019279795.1 Protopterus annectens | reverse complement strand
ATTATCTATTGGTTGGTTTATTTATTTATTTATATTTATACTTATATTTATATTTTTTTGACCAGGTTAGTCCACATAACCAATGGTCTCTTTCCAGGGGAGACTTGAGGTGATCTAACTAACTAGAGGAAATTTGGCCAGGGTACTGGGTGACTTCCCCTACTATTTTTGTTACGTGTTGTGGGATTTTTTTACATCAGCCTGGGCTACATCCAGCTTAGGCAGATGGGGCCTTCGTTTAACATCTCCTCTGAAGGATGGCACACTCAGGAGTGCAGCACCCCCATTATACTTCTCTGCAATGTCAGTACTGAAAAATGAATCAGCTAACTTAGGTACTCAGCCTAACAACCTGTTTACTTTATTTCTGCAAAAGACATACAAGTTACAATTGCAGTCTGATAAAACCAGAGTTGATTGTTAAACCAGGCACAAAACAAATATTTTCCTTTCTAGAGAGCTTAGTAAAACTTAGTTTGGTTACCTTGTCTCACAGTCACACAGACTTGGCAGCAAGTACACGACTAAGCTAAGTCTTCTAGCAGCCATTGTTTTTAAATACATAACACAGGAGCATTGCATTTATATGAGTAGGGCTAAAAGTTAAATACCAACCAGAAAGCACCAGTAGCCTCCCCTGCAGGGCCACAAGTAGTGCTAGCAGCTATCTAATCAATTATTGCCAGTAAGAACTAACTAATCAGCAGCAAAGCCAGTGAAACAAATGAGAAATCTACTGGTTATATTTTGTATAATTTTGTTTTCATTTATGTGTTTTGCTTATGTCTATGATCTTGGAATACTTAGCTAACCATTCATAGAATTTCTTAACACAGCATATTGTAATAAGATTATACCACTTGAAACTTTCTAGAGATTAGTTCTCCATCAAATATTTGTTTTACTAATTGATTGACTGATTGGACTGATCATTAGTTAAATAGAATGAAGACAAGCTACTGATAGATGTACAACACATTTCTATTTAAGGGATCAGTATTCAGTCTATAAAAAAATATTATGAGATAGAGAGGCTAATAGCTTCTTGAAGGACATAATATAAAGTATAATATTGTAGCCCTTAAATGAATCTATAAAAGCAAATCTAAGTTATTAACTTACAGCATACTGTATTAGGTTATTGGGGAAAAAGGGGCATTTTTGGTATATTATTTTTTAATAATGACCAGTGGCCATCAGGCTCTCATTCCCTGCCGGACTATTTTATTCATAGCATTACTACTACTGCAGTCCAAAGACTCCTAGACAGGCAAGAGCCAGTAACCCTTGATGTCATCCACTGGGATTTAGAAGGCTTTTTTCCCCATTTTGGCTAACACACATGTTACAATGCCTAACATGAGTATACACTTAAACAAACCTGCTGGGCTCAGCTTGAATAAAATGCCTTCTGAGCTGCGGACATGCTCCTGAGTTAAGGTATTTGCATTTAGTGAACATCTGCACATCTGTGGTCCTCCTCAAGTGATGCTCCAGCAGCCAGACCTGTGCCAGTCCCTTCCCTTCTGCTTCCAAGATGGGATACCTGGTTTCAGCCATTTATTCCCATCCATCCCAGGTTGATCCACCAAACTCTTAAGCTGCTAAAAAAAATTGGGCTGTCTGGAATGCTATGTCTAGGAATAGGTACATCATGGACCTAACTGGTACCTGGTAGACATCAGAGGCACAAAGTGTAAACCACAAGCATGTACACCAAAGACTGGTACTGGGGAATAGCTACTTAGCATATGCAATAGTGCATGGCCAACTGTTTATTTAAAACTGTAACCACCTCAAAGTTAGCTCCAGCCATTTTAGTTAACTTCACCAGTTCATTTGTTGAATAAAGCCTCACCCTGATTTTCTTCGTGTTTCACTGTTGCAGTCATTACATTTGGGTAATCCTGCTAGCAGGTTGCCCTCAGTCGGCCTGAAATCCAAAGTCCTGGGTCCTGTGCCGGCTGCTGTCACCCCTTCCCTGACGTCAGGTTGTCAGGGGTATAAAAGATATGGCTGACACCATTTTCTTCAGTCTTTCTTGCCACGCGGTGCCCGAAGCAGAAGCAGTTTGCAAGTGCCGGTCGGCCGACTCCTGAGATTTTCGTGTTCAAGTTTCAGATCCGAAGACTTCAATAAAGCTAAGTACCCCGTTGGGGAAACTTTTTTCTTGCTCCAGACTGATGTCAGAAAAAGTTAATAATTGTATTTCTTGTGGAAAGCAAATACCTCATAAGGACTTTCATTATTACTGTATTCCTTGCCTAGGCCCTGATCACAATGTTGCTGGTTGTCCGTTTTGTTCTAGATTTCACCAACGCACTATTAAGTGTCGGTATGATTTTGCTTTAAACTATTTTGGACGCCAGTTTAATTATCCAGAAATGTCATCGGATAGCCATCCGACTACCGGAGTTCACAAAACACGCAAAGAAAAGGAGAGATAGACAACTGAGGCCCAAAACCGATGGCGAAGCTTCTCCTAAGCCAGTCGCCGGTTCGCCGGTCCTCAGTGAGGTGCTTTCGCAGCCCCTGACGCCTGCTACTTCAGAGTCACAGGCCGCTACTGACTCCCATGTGTAGTCGGCCATGCCACTGGAAACTCAAGGTATTGGAGCTTCTGATACTATTCCTTCAGATGGGTCCGGAGCCGCTGAGCAGGCACCGACTTCTGTGGGTGTATTCAGACCTAAGCATCTTTACATTAAACCATCCTCAGCTTCAAAGGCAAAGACTAAAACACCTTCTAAAGCAAAGAAACAAACTCAAGAGCCATGTGGACAGGCCTATATGCCCAAAAATCAGATGCTCAAAATGGCCGAAGACTTAATTACCTTGATCAGGGGTTCCCATTCCCCCTCCTGATAAGAGGCCTAGGCAAGAGACTGACTATGAATCTTCAGATCAGGTTTCTATTTCTTCTGATTCCTCTTCTGATCAGGAATATTCTCTTCCCCACTATGAGGATTCTGATGCTGAAGAATCTATACCTTCAGCTTTTCCTCCAGAGGACTATTCATTTGGGGAAACCTTGCATACCATGAGGGAGCATTTCCACTGGGAGAGCCAAGATTTTTCAGAATCTAAAAAGAGGCTCAGGGATTTCCTTTTACTACCTCAACACAGGCCACTAGCCATTCCACTTGTGTTAGATATTGTAGACAATGTGTTTTCAGAGTCTAGTCTTACCCCTGACTCCTTACCTCCAGCTCCTGTTAAGCCTGACAGATATTACAGGGTTCCTGACTCTCATAAATTTCTTTTTAAAAACCCTGCTGCAGACCCAGAAACTATTTCACAGGGTCCCAAAGGAGTTAAGGCTTCCACTGCAAAAAACCCTACCCCCTCTGACAGAGATTCTAGGGCACTGGATAGATGGGGAAAAAAGGTTTACACATCTGCTACCTTGGCTATAAGGGCCTTAAACTGTCAGTTTCATATGCTCAAATATCAGCAACATGTCATGGCATTGCTTAAACAGAAAATGTTATTAAACTCTGAATTTGCAGAAAACAAGGGAATGCAGGATTTATTGCATGCAGCTGAACAAGTTGGAAAACATACTTTGCAATGTGGTTTTGATTCTTTGGAGACCTCCTGCAGGGCCGCAGTTACGGGTTCTGTAATTAGGAGGCATGCTTGGTTAAAGGAACAAAATCTGCCTGATCATGTCAAAGTTAAATTATTAGATTCACCTTTACAGCATGACACTTCGTTTGGTGTTAAGGCAGAGGAGGTGTTAAAGAAAATGGAGGACAAAGCTAAATCTATGCAAACTGTCAAAGATTTTTTACAACTACAGCCACCTAGGTTTAGTAGACACTGGCCTACAAAGAATTGGTGCTTTCCTGTGTCAGACAGACCTCAAAGGGGCAGATCCAGATGCCCTAGAGGCAGATCCCAGTCACAAGGTTCCTGCAGGTCAAAGCAATGGGGTGCTTCTACCTCCAAAGTTGGAGAAGACAAATCACAACCATACAGGAAACAGTCCCAATGACTTCCCCCTGCCTGCACCAAGCACTTATCTCCTGGCAGCACCCTTAGGGGGAAAATTAGCACTTTTTTCTCATAATTGGCACATTATAACCCAGGACAAGTAGGTTCTAAGTATCATATCACAAGGGTACAAGTTCCATTTCCATACCCTGCCAAAGGCAAACGGTTGGACAGATCTTCCAAAAAATCAATGGGCAGAGGCACAAAAACAAGTCTCATCCCTCATGGACATGGGGGCCATTCAACAAGTACCAGAGCAAGAGCAGGGACAAGGATTTTACTCAAGACTGTTTCTGGTACCCAGAAAGGACAAGACCTGGAGACCAATACTGGACCTATCTATTCTGAACACATTCCTGGATATACCAAAATTCAAGATGATGACTTTGCAGCAGCTTCTGCCCATGCTGGGCAAGAATGCTTGGCTGCTGACTCTAGACCTAAAAGAGGCATACCTGCATGTCCCAATCAGACAATTATGCAGAAGATACCTCAGATTCAAGGCTGGCTCAATGCACTACCAATTCTCTGCACTGCCCTTTGGCTTATCTACTGCGCCCAGGGTCTTTACAAAGTGCCTGGCACCAGTAATTGCATTCTGCAGACAAAGAGGAATACAAATATAGCCTTACTTGGACGACTGTCTAATTCAAGCAGAGAACAAGGACATTCTTCTACAGCATCTGGCATTTGTGAAAAGACTTCTAACATGCCTAGGGTACACAGTCAATGAAAATAAATCAAAGCTAGTACCCTCTCAAGAGATAATATTCCTGGGTGCAAGCTTAAATACAACTGCCCAGATGGCTTATCTCATGCCAGACAAACAAAGGCAACTGACTACCTATTTCAAAATGTTGGCAACAAGGGCCCAGTTATCTGCAAGAAAAATTCTGCAGGCTTTGGGCTTCATGGCATCCTGCATCCTACTAATTCCATATGCAAGACTGCATATGAGGAAACTTCAATGGTACCTAAAAAGTGTTCAGACTCAACATTGTCACAGCCTGGAAACAATGGTTACTCTCATTCCCTGCCTACAACAGCAGTTTCGATGGTGGGCAAAGGCTTGTCACCAAAATAAGGGACAGCCATTCACATTACCCCCAGCCAGGCAATGGATGCATCAGATTATGCCTGGGGGGCCCACATGGCAGGAAGATGCATTCAGGGGACATGGTCCTCAACCCAAATGCATCTACATATCAACCAAAAAGAGATGCTAGCTGTTCAGAATGCCCTGACAGCCTTCAAGGACCTCCTTCATCTGGGACAACTACTGATAAAGACAGACAACACCACAGTCATGTGGTATATAAACAAGCAGGGGGGGGCACACATTCTTACCCCCTTTGCAGACTAGCCATGACTTTGTGGGCACAGCATTAACTTACCAAGTACATCTGCTGGCACAATTCCTGCCAGGAAGGAAAAATACTCTGGCAGACGAATCAAGCAGAAACATCATGGATCCCCACGAGTCTCAGCTGGATCCACAAGTCTTCAGCATGATAACAAGGAAATGGGGATGCCCGGACACAGATCTATTTTCCTCCCCTCACAACTACCAAATAAAAGATTCTGCACAAGGACTTATCACAGACAAGCATGGAAAGTGGACACCCTATCTTTCAGCTGGAAAAACCTATCAGCATATGCCTTTCCCCCACTGCCTCTACTCCCCAAGGTACTGCTAAAGGTCAGACAGGAGAAGCCAAAAATGATACTGATTGCCCCAGACTGGCCCCGCCAGTACTGGTTCCCAATCCTAAAGAACTTGTCTCAATGCCCAGCTTGGACCTTACCTCAAATACCTCATCTACTGTCCCAGCAAAACAATCAGATCCTGCACAGCCAACTCAGGACTTTAAACCTGGCAGCATGGCTGATAAGGTAGTCATACAAAACACACCTCTCAGTAAAGCTGTGATGGATGTCATCTTAGAGGCCAGAAGGCCTAGTACTAGAAAATCTTATGCTGGGAAATGGAAGAGATTCTGTGCTTGGAACCAGGCACAAGGAACTGATACAGCTATGCCAGATATTCCTCAGATTTTGCAATACTTAACTGAGATGCTGGACAAAGGCCTTTCTTTTTCATCTATTAAAATTCATGCCTCTGCCATTTCGGCTCATTACAATACAGAGCCACCAATCTTTTCTCATCCCTTATTAAAACAGTACCTCAGAGGAGCTACAAATTTAAGGCCTCCAAGGAGATCACCAATGCCTGCATGGGACCTCATAAACTATGTCTTGGAAAAGCACACCCTGCCTCCTTTTGAGCCAGCTGCTACTGCTGATATAAAGTTTTTATCTTGGAAAACAGCTCTGCTCCTAGCAATAACTTCTGCAAGATGAGTTTCAGAGCTACAGGCACTCATGGCTGTGGAACCTTTTATCATTTTTTATCCAGACAGGGTCTCTCTGAGGACAAACCCAACATTTATGCCTAAGGTGGTGTCCAGTGTGGCTCTTAACCAAACTATTCATCTGCCAACTTTTTATTCAAATCCACAGAACAAGGGGGAGAGAATTCTGCATTCTTTGGATGTACACAGACAGCTTAGATTCTACTTGGACAGAACCAAAGTTTTCAGAAAGACAGAGCAATTACTAGTGGCATATGCTGCAGGATCACAAGGAAAGGCTATCTCAAAGCAGACTATTTCAAAGTGGATAGGCCACTGCATTCGTTTCTGCTACTTACACCATGGCAAGCCAGTGCCTAAGGGCATTAGGCCACATTCAATCAGAGCTGTTGCCACTTCAGCAACTTTTCTCAAGGGAGTACCAACCAAGGACATTTTAGAGGCTGCTACTTGGAGTTCAGTGCACACCTTTACTAAGCACTATCATCTGCCACTCTACTCTAAAACCAGGGCAGGTTTTGACACTGCAGTTCTGCAGGGCCTCATAGTCGCTCCTAATGCTGTTTAGCTCCAGCCTCCCATCCATAGCTTTGGGACTGTACCCAAATGTAATGACTGCAACAGTGAAACACGAAGAACATAGTACAGTTGTGTACACTTACCATAAATGTAGATGTTCGAGTGTATTCACTGTTGCAGTCCAGGTTACCCACCCACCATCCCCCTTTCTTCTGATGGAACCTATCTTTCCTTCTCTGATTTATACAACCTATGTGGTGTATTTGCTGGTAGATGAAGATAAAGTTTATATTGGTGCATGTATTTATATATATATATATATATATATATATATATATATATATATATATATATATATATATATACATATATATAAATTTTGGCTACCCTTTTAGTGGGCACCTGACATCTGGGGCAAGAAAAACTAAAGAAAATGGCGTCGGCCGCATCTTTTATACCCCTGATGACCTGATGTCAGGGAAGGGGTGACAGCAGCTGACGCAGGACCCAGGACTTTGGAATTCAGGCCGACTGAGGGCAACCTGCCAGCAGGATTACCCAAATGTAATGACTGCAACAGTGAATACACTCGAACATCTACATTTATGGTAAGTGCACACAACTGTACTTTCTGAAGGCAAAAGCCTTTGCTCCTTTATATATGATGCTGTATATGCAAATAATTTTGGTGCTCACTACACTGACTGTCTCCTACTTTGCTGTCAGCATATTACTAAATGGAGCAATGACTTAGGGTGAAGTTTGCAAAATGAATATGTTAGAAGAAGCTGAGATACAATGGAACAACTGAGACATGCTGAATGATTCATAAATAGCACGTGCTATTCTGCAAATCTCTAAGCTGAATGTGTGTGTGTGTGTGTGTGTGTGTGTGTGTGTGTGTGTGTGTGTGTGTGTGTGTGTGTGATGTATGTAGACGCGTGTGTGTGTGTGATGTACTTTTGATTGAAATGAGACAAAGCAAGAACGTATCCCAGAAAAAGCTCCAAACAGACAAATTGAATGCCGAAAGGAGTGAACAGAATATGAGTTAATCCCAAGGTATAGAATCACTCTAAGTTACTGTGAGCAAGGCTGTATGAATGATCAAATATTTCAGTGAGTCCCTCTGAATTCATAAGGTTTATAAAAAATTACCCCAGTCTTGCAATTCAGTAATTCACTTGTGAAGGATGATATTCATTCAGTGATAATTTTAATTTAGTTCGGGCTTGTAGATATGATGGAATCAACTTAGTCTGTGAGCAGCCTTTACTGATGGATGTTTATATACCTTCCCTGCTTAGCCATTAGAACCAGCAGATGCAGCATCACAGTGTCTGTATTAAGTGTAACAGCACTTGTCTGTATGCATGCTGAGATGTCTGCGACCAGAACAGTGAATGATGTCCAAGTCATCCCTGACACCATTATGAACAGGAATCTGCCACATCTCTGCCAATGGTATTTATCCACTAAATGTATTATATATCTAAGCTACAAGACAAAGCCTTGTAATGCTCTAATGGTTGGCATAGCATGTCTGGCAGTACTGCTGTGCTCATCAAGTGAAGTCCATCACCTGTTTGTCTAAATAAAGAAAGTACAACAAATGTTGCTTGAAGTGACTATGAGGAATGATCATACAAAAGCTGCACACTGGGAAACCAGAAAGCCTCTTCCTTTTATTCCGGTCAAATCTTTCACTGCAGCTAAATTCCCCAAAAGTGTTTCAGACAGTTTGTATGCTTTAGTTATACTGTCAGACTGTCACTTGCAGTATTTAACTGCAGCCTGGATATTTAATTAATGTGTTTGCAATGCTTGTTTTGGCTTACCAGTAAGAAGTGGGTTGCCTATTTTTACTGCAGATGTCTATGAAATATTGGATACCAATTTGTGCAGAACCTCCAAAGCACATTTGTGTATATTTCTTATTCTATTTACATAAGCCTACTGGGCACACAGTCTTTTCTACAAGGACAGCTCATGAGTTTAGTGTGATTTGTAGCTTACGCCAAGTCAGATTGATGAACTGAAGATGGAAGGAATCAGAATGAGAACACAGAATGAACCCTGCTAGCAGACTGTAGTCCTAACCATCCTGTAGTAATGCCAGACATGCTGTATTAACCAGGAGACAATTAGAGGCCTGAAATAGTGATAGAGTAACGCACTTACCACAGATGTAGCAATGTAACACAGATTGACAGAACAGACTGACAAGTGTTCAAATCGCCTTACATGGGACCCTGGCACACATTTCGGATAGTTATTAGGTATCATGCAGGCAACAGTGCTAAGAATACAGTATTGCAAAAGGTAGAGTGACAATACCACTGTCTGCTTTTAACATTTATTCCAGGCACATGACAGCATGGTATTATCAGTCACAGGACAGCATGGTATCAACAGCCACAGGACGGCATGGTGTTACTGGCCACAGGAATGCATGGTGTTACGAGCCACAGGACAGCATGGTATTACCAGCCACAGGACGGCATGGTTTTAACGGCCACAGGACAGCATGGTATTACTGACCACAGGACAGCATGGTATTACCAGCCACAGGACAGCATGGTATTAACAGCCAGAGGACAGCATGGTATTACCAGCCAAAGGAAGGCATGGTTTTACCGGCCACAGGACAGCATGGTATTAATAATCATATGACAGCATGGTATTAACAGCCACATGACAGCATGGTATTACCAGCCATTGGAAAGCATGGTATTAACAGCCACAGGTCAGCATGGTATTACCAGCCACAGGACGGCATGGTGTTACCGGTGACAGGACAGCATGGTATTAACAGCCATAGGACAGCATGGTATTAACAGCCACAGGACAGCATGGTATTAACAGCCATTGGAAACCATGGTATTAACGGCCACAGGACAGCATCGTATTAACAGCCATTGGAAAGCATGGTATTAACAGCCACAGGACAGCATGCTATTATCGGCCATAGGACAGCATGGCATTAACAGCCACAGGACAGCATGGTATTAACAGCCATTGGAAAGCATGGTATTAACAGCCACAGGACAGCATGGTATTACTGGCCACAGGACAGCATGGTATTAACAGCCACAGGACAGCATGGTATTAACAGCAATTGGAAAGCATGGTATTAACACCCACAGGACAGCATGGTATTACCAGCCACAGGACAGCATGGTATTACTGGCCACAGGACAGCATGGTATTAACAGCCACAGGACAGCATGGTATTACCAGCCACAGGACAGTATTAACAGCCATTGGAAAGCATGGTATTAACACCCACAGGACAGCATGGTATTACCAGCCACAGGACGGCATGGTTTTACCGGCCACAGGACTGCATGGTATTACCGGCCACAGGACAGCATGGTATTACCAGCCACAGGACAGCATGGTATTACCAGCCACAGGACGGCATGGTATTACCAGCCACAGGACAGCATGGTATTACCAGCCACAGGACGGCATGGTATTACCAGCCACAGGAAGGCATGGTATTACCAGCCATAGGACAGTATGGTATTATTGGCCACAGAACAGCATGGTATTACCAACCACAAGACAGCATGGCATTAACAGCCACAAGACAGCATGGTATTACCAGCCACAGGACAACATGGTATTAACAGCCACAGGACAGCATGGTATTACCAGCCACAGGACAGCATGGTATTAACAGCCACAGGACAGCATGGTATTACCAGCCACAGGACAGCATGGTATTAACAGCCACAGGACAGCATGGTATTAACAGCCATAGGACAGCATGGTATTAACAGCCACAGGACAGCATGGTATTAACAGCCACAGGACAGCATGGTATTAACAGCCACAGGACAGCATGGTATTAACAGCCACAGGAAAGCATGGTATTAACAGCCACAGGACAGCATGGTATTAACAGCCACAGGACAGCATGGTATTAACAGCCACAGGACAGCATGGTATTAACAGCCATAGGAAAGCATGGTATTAACAGCCACAGGACAGCATGGTATTACCAGCCACAGGACAGCATGGTATTAACAGCCACAGGACAGCATGGTATTAACAGCCACAGGACAGCATGGTATTAACAGCCATAGGAAAGCATGGTATTAACAGCCACAGGACAGCATGGTATTACCAGCCACAGGACAGCATGGTATTACCAGCCACAGGACAGCATGGTATTAACAGCCACAGGACAGCATGGTATTACCGGCCACAGGACAGCATGGTATTAACAGCCATAGGACAGCATGGTATTACCAGCCACAGGACAGCATGGTATTAACAGCCATAGGACAGCATGGTATTACCAGCCACAGGACAGCATGGTATTAACAGCCATAGGACAGCATGGTATTAACAGCCACAGGACAGCATGGTATTACCAGCCACAGGACAGCATGGTATTAACAGCCATAGGAAAGCATGGTATTACCAGCCACAGGACAGCATGGTATTAACAGCCATAGGACAGCATGGTATTACCAGCCACAGGACAGCATGGTATTAACAGCCATAGGAAAGCATGGTATTACCAGCCACAGGACAGCATGGTATTAACAGCCATAGGACAGCATGGTATTAACAGCCACAGGACAGCATGGTATTAACAGCCATAGGAAAGCATGGTATTAACAGCCATAGGACAGCATGGTATTACCAGCCACAGGACAGCATGGTATTAACAGCCATAGGAAAGCATGGTATTAACAGCCACAGGACAGCATGGTATTAACAGCCACAGGACAGCATGGTATTAACAGCCATAGGACAGCATGGTATTAACAGCCATAGGACAGCATGGTATTACCAGCCACAGGACAGCATGGTATTAACAGCCATAGGACAGCATGGTATTACCAGCCACAGGACAGCATGGTATTAACAGCCACAGGACAGCATGGTATTAACAGCCACAGGACAGCATGGTATTACCAGCCACAGGACAGCATGGTATTAACAGCCATAGGAAAGCATGGTATTACCAGCCACAGGACAGCATGGTATTAACAGCCATAGGACAGCATGGTATTACCAGCCATGGTATTAACAGCCATAGGACAGCATGGTATTACCAGCCACAGGACAGCATGGTATTAACAGCCATAGGACAGCATGGTATTACCAGCCACAGGACAGCATGGTATTAACAGCCATAGGAAAGCATGGTATTACCAGCCACAGGACAGCATGGTATTAACAGCCATAGGACAGCATGGTATTAACAGCCATAGGACAGCATGGTATTACCAGCCATAGGACAGCATGGTATTAACAGCCACAGGACAGCATGGTATTAACAGCCACAGGACAGCATGGTATTAACAGCCACAGGACAGCATGGTATTAACAGCCATAGGAAAGCATGGTATTAACAGCCATAGGACAGCATGGTATTACCAGCCACAGGACAGCATGGTATTAACAGCCATAGGACAGCATGGTATTACCAGCCACAGGACAGCATGGTATTAACAGCCACAGGACAGCATGGTATTAACAGCCATAGGACAGTATCGTATTAACAGCTAGAGGAAAGCATGGTATTAGCAGCCATAGGACAGCATGGTATTAACAGCCACATGACAGCATGGTATTACCAGCCATTGGAAACCATGGTATTAACAGCCACAGGACAGCATGGTGTTAACAGCCATAGGACAGCATGGTATTAACAGCCATAGGACAGCATGGTATTAACAGCCATAGGAAAGCATGGTATTAACAGCCACAGGACAGCATGGTATTAACAGCCATAGGACAGCATGGTATTAACAGCCACAGGACAGCATGGTATTAACAGCCATAGGAGAGCATGGTATTAACAGCCACAGGACAGCATGGTATTAACAGCCACAGGACAGCATGGTATTAACAGCCATAGGACAGCATGGTATTACCAGCCACAGGACAGCATGGTATTAACAGCCATAGGACAGCATGGTATTAACAGCCACAGGACAGCATGGTATTACCAGCCACAGGACAGCATGGTATTACCAGCCACAGGACAGCATGGTATTAACAGCCATAGGACAGCATGGTATTAACAGCTACAGGACAGTATGGTATTACAGGCCACAGGACAGCATGGTATTACCAGCCACAGGGCAGCATGGTATTACCAGCCACAGGACAGCATGGTATTAACAGCCATAGGAAAGCATGGTATTAACAGCCACAGGACAGCATGGTATTAACAGCCACAGGACAGCATGGTATTAACAGCCATAGGACAGCATGGTATTACCAGCCACAGGACAGCATGGTATTAACAGCCATAGGACAGCATGGTATTACCAGCCACAGGACAGCATGGTATTAACAGCCATAGGACAGCATGGTATTACCAGCCACAGGAAAGCATGGTATTAATACCACAGGACAGCATGGTATTAACAGCCACAGGACAGCATGGTATTACCAGCCATAGGAGAGCATGATATTAACAGCCACAGGACAGCATGGTATTACCAGCCACAAGACAGCATGGTATTAACAGCCATAGGAAAGCATGGTATTAACAGCCACAGGACAGCATGGTATTACCAGCCACAGGACAGCATGGTATTAACAGCCATAGGAAAGCATGGTATTAACAGCCACAGGACAGCATGGTATTACCAGCCACAGGACAGCATGGTATTAACAGCCATAGGAAAGCATGGTATTACCAGCCACAGGACAGCATGGTATTAACAGCCATAGGACAGCATGGTATTAACAGCCACAGGACAGCATGGTATTACCAGCCACAGGACAGCATGGTATTACCAGCCACAGGACAGCATGGTATTAACAGCCATAGGAAAGCATGGTATTACCAGCCACAGGACAGCATGGTATTAAAAGCCATAGGACAGCATGGTATTAGCCATAGGACAGCATGGTATTACCGGCCACAGGACAGCATGGTATTAACAGCCATAGGAAAGCATGGTATTAACAGCCAGAGGACAGCATGGTATTTCCGGCTACAGGACAGCATGGTATTAACAGCCATAGGAAAGCATGGTATTACAAGCCACAGGACAGCATGGTATTAACAGCCATAGGACAGCATGGTTTTACCAGCCACAGGACAGCATGGTATTAACAGCGATAGGAAAGCATGGTATTAACAGCCACAGGACAGTATGGTATTACCAGCCACAGGACAGCATGGTATTACCAGCCACAGGGCAGCATGGTATTACCAGCCACAGGACAGCATGGTATTAACAGCCATTGGAAAGCATGGTATTAACAGCCATAGGAAAGCATGGTATTACCAGCCGCAGGACAGCATGGTATTAAGGACAGCATGGTATTACCAGCCACAGGACAGCATGGTATTAATAGCCACAGGACAGCATGGTATTACCAGCCACAGGACAGCATGGTATTACCAGCCACAGGACAGCATGGTATTAACAGCCATAGGACAGCATGGTATTAACAGCCATAGGAAAGCATGGTATTACCAGCCACAGGACAGCATGGTATTAACAGCCATAGGACAGCATGGTATTACCAGCCATAGGAAAGCATGGTATTAACAGCCATAGGACAGCATGGTATTACCAGCCACAGGACAGCATGGTATTACCAGCCACAGGACAGCATGGTATTAATAGCCATTGGAAAGCATGGTATTACCATCCACAGGACAGCATGGTGTTAACAGCCGCAGGACAGCATGGTATTAAAAGCCATAGGACAGCATGGTATTAACAGCCATAGGACAGCATGGTATTACCAGCCATAGGAAAGCATGGTATTAACAGCCATAGGACAGCATGGTATTAACAGCCACAGGACAGCATGGTATTAACAGCCATAGGACAGCATGGTATTAACAGCCATAGGAAAGCATGGTATTAACAGCCACAGGACAGCATGGTATTAACAGCCACAGGACAGCATGGTATTAACAGCCATAGGAAAGCATGGTATTAACAGCCACAGGACAGCATGGTATTACCAGCCACAGGACAGCATGGTATTAACAGCCATAGGACAGCATGGTATTAACAGCCACAGGACAGCATGGTATTAACAGCCATAGGACAGCATGGTATTAACAGCCATAGGACAGCATGGTATTACCAGCCACAGGACAGCATGGTGTTAACAGCCATAGGACAGCATGGTATTAACAGCCACAGGACAAAATGGTATTAACAGCCATAGGACAGCATGATATTACCAGCCACAGGACAGCATGGTATTAACAGCCATAGGAAAGCATGGTATTAACAGCCACAGGACAGCATGGTATTACCAGCCACAGGACAGCATGGTATTAACAGCCATAGGACAGCATGGTATTACCAGCCACAGGACAGCATGGTATTAACAGCCATAGGAAAGCATGGTATTACCAGCCACAGGACAGCATGGTATTAACAGCCACAGGACAGCATGGTATTAACAGCCATAGGAAAGCATGGTATTAACAGCCATAGGAAAGCATGGTATTAACAGCCACAGGACAGCATGGTATTAACAGCCATAGGAAAGCATGGTATTACCAGCCACAGGACAGCATGGTATTAACAGCCATAGGACAGCATGGTATTACCAGCCATAGGACAGCATGGTATTAACAGCCATAAAAAGCATAGTATTACTGGCCACAGAACAGCATGGTATTAACATCCAAAGGACAGCATGGTATTACCAGCCACAGGACAGCATGGTATTAACAGCCATAGGAAAGCATGGTATTAACAGCCATAGGACAGCATGGTATTACCAGCCACAGGACAGCATGGTATTAACAGCCATAGGAAAGCATGGTGTTAACAGCCATAGGACAGCATGGTATTACCAGCCACAGGACAGCATGGTGTTAACAGCCATAGGACAGCATGGTATTAACAGCCACAGGACAAAATGGTATTAACAGCCATAGGACAGCATGGTATTACCACCCACAGGAAAGCATTGTATTAACAGCTATAGGAAAGGATGGTTTTACCGGCCACAGAACAGCATGGTATTAACAGCCATAGGACAGTATTGTATTAACAGCTAGAGGAAAGCATGGTATTAACAGCCATAGGACAGCATGGTATTAACAGCCACAGGACAGCATGGTATTACCAGCCACAGGACAGCATGGTATTACCAGCCACAGGACAGCATGGTATTACCAGCCACAGGACAGCATGGTATTACCAGCCACAGGACAGCATGGTATTAACAGCCACAGGACAGCATGGTATTACCAGCCACAGGACAGCATGGTATTACCAGCCACAGGACAGCATGGTATTACCAGCCACAGGACAGCATGGTATTAACAGCCACAGGACAGCATGGTATTACCAGCCACAGGACAGCATGGTATTACCAGCCACAGGACAGCATGGTATTACCAGCCACAGGACAGCATGGTATTAACAGCCACAGGACAGCATGGTATTACCAGCCACAGGACAGCATGGTATTAACAGCCACAGGACAGCATGGTATTACCAGCCACAGGACAGCATGGTATTAACAGCCATAGGACAGCATGGTATTACCAGCCACAGGACAGCATGGTATGAACAGCCATAGGAAAGCATGGTATTAACAGCCATATGACAGCATGGTATTAATGGCCACAGGACAGCATGGTATTACCAGCCATAGGAAACCAGGGCATTAACAGCCATAGGACAGCATGGTATTACCAGCCACAGGACAGCATGGTATTAACAGCCATAGGAAAGCATGGTATTAACAGCCATAGGAAAGCATAGTATTACCAGCCACAGAACAGCATGGTATTACTAGCCAGCTGGAGTCTGCATGTCCTCCCCGGGGTCGAGTGACATTTAAAGACATGCAGGTAGGTGCATGCATGAATAGGTGTGTCTTCTTCGAAGGTTGGGCTTCGGTCTGGCAACTCTGCATCGTAAAAATCCACTGCCAATCATTAGCAGACCAGAGTTCTGCTGTGGCAACCCCTAACCAGGAAAAGCTGAAAGACAGAAGTTTTAGGAAAGCATGGTATTACAAGCCACAGGACAGCATGGTATTAACAGCCATAGGACAGCATGGTATTACCAGCCATAGGAAAGCATGGCATTAACAGCAATAGAACAGCATGGTATTACCAGCCACAGGACAGCATGGTATTAACAGCCATAGGAAAGCATGGCATTAACAGCCACAGGACAGCTAGGTATTACTGGCCACAGGCCAGCATGGTATTAACAGCCATAGGAAAGCATGGTATTAACAGCCACAGGACAGCATGGTATTAACAGCCATAGGAAAGCATGGTATTACCAGCCACAGGACAGCATGGTATTAACAGCCATAGGACAGCATGGCATTACCAGCCACAGGAAAGCATGGTATTAACAGCCATAGGAAAGCATGGTATTAACAGCCATAGGACAGCATGGTATTACCAGCCACAGGACAGCATGGTATTAACAGCCATAGGACAGCATGGTATTACCAGCCACAGGACAGCATGGTATTAACAGCCACAGGACAGCATGGTATTAACAGCCATAGGAAAGCATGGTATTACCAGCCACAGGACAGCATGGTATTAACAGCCATAGGACAGCATGGTATTAACAGCCACAGGACAGCATGGTATTACCAGCCACAGGACAGCATGGTATTAACAGCCATAGGAAAGCATGGTATTAACAGCCATAGGACAGCATGGTATTACCAGCCACAGGACAGCATGGTATTAACAGCCATAGGAAAGCATGGTATTACCAGCCACAGGACAGCATGGTATTAACAGCCATAGGACAGCATGGTATTACCAGCCACAGGACAGCATGGTATTAACAGCCATAGGACAGCATGGTATTAACAGCCATAGGACAGCATGGTATTACCAGCCACAGGACAGCATGGTATTAACAGCCATAGGAAAGCATGGTATTACCGGCCACAGAACAACATGGTATTAACAGCCACAGGACAGCATGGTATTAACAGCCATAGGAAAGCATGGTATTAACAGCCATAGGACAGCATGGTATTAACAGCCATAGGACAGCATGGTATTACCAGCCACAGGACAGCATGGTATTAACAGCCATAGGACAGCATGGTATTACCAGCCACAGGACAGCATGGTATTAACAGCCATAGGACAGCATGGTATTAACAGCCACAGGACAGCATGGTATTAACAGCCACAGGACAGCATGGTATTACCAGCCACAGGACAGCATGGTATTACCAGCCACAGGACAGCATGGTATTAACAGCCATAGGAAAGCATGGTATTACCAGCCGCAGGACAGCATGGTATTAAGGACAGCATGGTATTACCAGCCACAGGACAGCATGGTATTAATAGCCATTGGAAAGCATGGTATTACCATCCACAGGACAGCATGGTGTTAACAGCCGCAGGACAGCATGGTATTAAAAGCCATAGGACAGCATGGTATTAACAGCCATAGGACAGCATGGTATTACCAGCCATAGGAAAGCATGGTATTAACAGCCATAGGAAAGCATGGTATTACCAGCCACAGGACAGCATGGTATTAACAGCCATAGGACAGCATGGTATTACCAGCCACAGGACAGCATGGTATTAACAGCCATAGGACAGCATGGTATTACCAGCCATAGGAAAGCATGGTATTAACAGCCACAGGACAGCATGGTATTACCAGCCACAGGACAGCATGGTATTAACAGCCATAGGAAAGCATGGTATTAACAGCCACAGGACAGCATGGTATTACCAGCCACAGGACAGCATGGTATTAACAGCCATAGGAAAGCATGGTATTAACAGCCACAGGACAGCATGGTATTAACAGCCACAGGACAGCATGGTATTAACAGCCATAGGACAGCATGGTATTACCAGCCACAGGACAGCATGGTATTAACAGCCATAGGACAGCATGGTATTAACAGCCACAGGACAGCATAGTATTAACAGCCACAGGACAGCATGGTATTAACAGCCACAGGACAGCATGGTATTACCAGCCACAGGACAGCATGGTATTAACAGCCATAGGAAAGCATGGTATTACCAGCCACAGGACAGCATGGTATTAACAGCCATAGGACAGCATGGTATTAACAGCCACAGGACAGCATGGTATTAACAGCCATGGGACAGCATGGTATTACCAGCCACAGGACAGCATGGTATTAACAGCCATAGGACAGCATGGTATTACCAGCCACAGGACAGCATGGTATTAACAGCCATAGGAAAGCATGGTATTAACAGCCACAGGACAGCATGGTATTACCAGCCACAGGACAGCATGGTATTAACAGCCATAGGAAAGCATGGTATTAACAGCCACAGGACAGCATGGTATTAACAGCCATAGGACAGCATGGTATTACCAGCCACAGGACAGCATGGTATTAACAGCCATAGGACAGCATGGTATTACCAGCCACAGGACAGCATGGTATTACCAGCCACAGGACAGCATGGTATTACCAGCCACAGGACAGCATGGTATTAACAGCCATAGGAAAGCATGGTATTAACAGCCACAGGACAGCATGGTATTACCAGCCACAGGACAGCATGGTATTACCAGCCACAGGACAGCATGGTATTAACAGCCATAGGAAAGCATGGTATTACCAGCCACAGGACAGCATGGTATTAACAGCCACAGGACAGCATGGTATTAACAGCCATAGGAAAGCATGGTATTAACAGCCACAGGACAGCATGGTATTAACAGCCATAGGAAAGCATGGTATTACCAGCCACAGGACAGCATGGTATTAACAGCCATAGGACAGCATGGTATTACCAGCCACAGGACAGCATGGTATTAACAGCCATAGGACAGCATGGTATTACCAGCCACAGGACAGCATGGTATTAACAGCCATAGGACAGCATGGTATTAACAGCCATAGGACAGCATGGTATTACCAGCCACAGGACAGCATGGTATTAACAGCCACAGGACAGCATGGTATTACCAGCCATAGGACAGCATGGTATTAACAGCCATAGGACAGCATGGTATTAACAGCCACAGGACAGCATGGTATTAACAGCCATAGGACAGCATGGTATTAACAGCCATAGGACAGCATGGTATTACCAGCCACAGGACAGCATGGTATTAACAGCCATAGGAAAGCATGGTATTAACAGCCACAGGACAGCATGGTATTACCAGCCACAGGACAGCATGGTATTAACAGCCATAGGAAAGCATGGTATTACCAGCCACAGGACAGCATGGTATTAACAGCCATAGGACAGCATGGTATTAACAGCCATAGGACAGCATGGTATTAACAGCCACAGGACAGCATGGTATTACTGGCCACAGGACAGCATGGTATTAACAGCCATAGGAAAGCATGGTATTAACAGCCACAGGACAGCATGGTATTAACAGCCACAGGACAGCATGGTATTACCAGCCACAGGACAGCATGGTATTACCAGCCACAGGACAGCATGGTATTAACAGCCATTGGAAAGCATGGTATTAACAGCCATAGGAAAGCATGGTATTACCAGCCGCAGGACAGCATGGTATTAAGGACAGCATGGTATTACCAGCCACAGGACAGCATGGTATTAACAGCCATAGGAAAGCATGGTATTAACAGCCACAGGACAGCATGGTATTAACAGCCACAGGACAGCATGGTATTAACAGCCATAGGAAAGCATGGTATTAACAGCCACAGGACAGCATGGTATTAACAGCCATAGGAAAGCATGGTATTAACAGCCACAGGACAGCATGGTATTAACAGCCACAGGACAGCATGGTATTAACAGCCATAGGACAGCATGGTATTACCAGCCACAGGACAGCATGGTATTAACAGCCATAGGAAAGCATGGTATTACCAGCCACAGGACAGCATGGTATTAACAGCCATAGGACAGCATGGTATTAACAGGACAGCATGGTATTAACAGCCATAGGAAAGCATGGTATTAACAGCCACAGGACAGCATGGTATTAACAGCCATAGGACAGCATGGTATTACCAGCCACAGGACAGCATGGTATTAACAGCCATAGGACAGCATGGTATTAGAAGCCACAGGACAGCATGGTATTAACAGCCACAGGACAGCATGGTATTAACAGCCACAGGACAGCATGGTATTACCAGCCACAGGACAGCATGGTATTAACAGCCATAGGAAAGCATGGTATTAACAGCCACAGGACAGCATGGTATTAACAGCCACAGGACAGCATGGTATTAACAGCCACAGGACAGCATGGTATTAACAGCCACAGGACAGCATGGTATTACCAGCCATAGGAAAGCATGGTATTAACAGCCATAGGACAGCATGGTATTACCAGCCACAGGACAGCATGGTATTAACAGCCATAGGAAAGCATGGTATTAACAGCCATAGGACAGCATGGTATTAACAGCCACAGGACAGCATGGTATTACCAGCCACAGGACAGCATGGTATTAACAGCCATAGGACAGCATGGTATTAACAGCCACAGGACAGCATGGTATTAACAGCCATAGGACAGCATGGTATTAACAGCTACAGGACAGTATGGTATTACAGGCCACAGGACAGCATGGTATTACCAGCCACAGGGCAGCGTGGTATTACCAGCCACAGGACAGCATGGTATTAACAGCCATAGGAAAGCATGGTATTACCAGCCACAGGACAGCATGGTATTAACAGCCACAGGACAGCATGGTATTAACAGCCACAGGACAGCATGGTATTACCAGCCATAGGACAGCATGGTATTAACAGCCATAGGAAAGCATGGTATTACCAGCCACAGGACAGCATGGTATTAACAGCCATAGGACAGCATGGTATTAACAGCCATAGGACAGCATGGTATTAACAGCCACAGGACAGCATGGTATTACCAGCCACAGGACAGCATGGTATTAACAGCCACAGGACAGCATGGTATTACCAGCCACAGGACAGCATGGTATTAACAGCCATAGGACAGCCTGTAATTAACAGCCACAGGACAGCAAAGTATTATCAGCATAGGAGAGCATGGTATTAACAGCCACAGGACAGCATGGTATTACCTGCCAAAAGACAGCATGGTATTAACAGCCACAGGACAGCATGGTATTACCTGCCACAGGACAGCATGGTATTAACAGCCATAGGAAAGCATGGTATTAACAGCCATAGGACAGCATGGTATTACCAGCCACAGAACAGCATGGTATTAACAGCCATAGGACAGCATGGTATTAACAGCCATAGGACAGCATGGTATTACCAGCCACAGGACAGCATGGTATTAACAGCCATAGGACAGCATGGTATTAACAGCCACAGGACAGCATGGTATTACCAGCCACAGGACAGCATGGTATTAACAGCCACAGGACAGCATGGTATTAACAGCCACAGGACAGCATGGTATTACCAGCCACAGGACAGCATGGTATTAACAGCCACAGGACAGCATGGTATTACCAGCCACAGGACAGCATGGTATTAACAGCCATAGGACAGCATGGTATTACCAGCCACAGGACAGCATGGTATTAACAGCCATAGGAAAGCATGGTATTAACAGCCATAGGACAGCATGGTATTACCAGCCACAGGACAGCATGGTATTAACAGCCACAGGACAGCATGGTATTAACAGCCATAGGAAAGCATGGTATTACCAGCCACAGGACAGCATGGTATTAACAGCCACAGGACAGCATGGTATTAACAGCCATAGGACAGCATGGTATTACCAGCCACAGGACAGCATGGTATTACCAGCCATAGGAAAGCATGGTATTAACAGCCATAGGACAGCATGGTATTACCAGCCACAGGACAGCATGGTATTAACAGCCATAGGACAGCATGGTATTAACAGCCATAGGACAGCATGGTATTACCAGCCACAGGACAGCATGGTATTAACAGCCATAGGAAAGCATGGTATTACCAGCCACAGGACAGCATGGTATTAACAGCCATAGGACAGCATGGTATTACCAGCCACAGGACAGCATGGTATTAACAGCCATAGGAAAGCATGGTATTAACAGCCACAGGACAGCATGGTATTACCAGCCACAGGACAGCATGGTATTAACAGCCATAGGAAAGCATGGTATTAACAGCCACAGGACAGCATGGTATTACCAGCCACAGGACAGCATGGTATTAACAGCCATAGGACAGCATGGTATTAACAGCCATAGGAAAGCATGGTATTAACAGCCATAGGACAGCATGGTATTACCAGCCACAGGACAGCATGGTATTAACAGCCATAGGAAAGCATGGTATTAACAGCCACAGGACAGCATGGTATTACCAGCCACAGGACAGCATGGTATTAACAGCCATAGGGCAGCATGGTATTAACAGCCACAGGACAGCATGGTATTACCAGCCACAGGACAGCATGGTATTAACAGCCATAGGAAAGCATGGTATTAACAGCCACAGGACAGCATGGTATTACCGGCCACAGGACAGCATGGTATTAACAGCCATAGGACAGCATGGTATTACCAGCCACAGGACAGCATGGTATTAACAGCCATAGGACAGCATGGTATTAACAGCCACAGGACAGCATGGTATTACCAGCCACAGGACAGCATGGTATTAACAGCCACAGGACAGCATGGTATTAACAGCCACAGGACAGCATGGTATTACCAGCCACAGGACAGCATGGTATTACCAGCCACAGGACAGCATGGTATTAACAGCCACAGGACAGCATGGTATTAACAGCCACAGGACAGCATGGTATTAACACCCACAGGACAGCATGGTATTACCAACCACAGGACAGCATGGTATTAACAGCCATAGGAAACCATGGTATTACCAGCCACAGGACAGCATGGTATTAACAGCCATAGGACAGCATGGTATTAACAGCCACAGGACAGCATGGTATTACCAGCCACAGGACAGCATGGTATTAACAGCCATAGGACAGCATGGTATTAACAGCCATAGGACAGCATGGTATTAACAGCCAAAGGACAGCATGTAATTAACAGCCACAGGACAGCAAAGTATTATCAGCGTAGGAGAGCATGGTATTAACAGCCACAGGACAGCATGGTATTAACAGCCACAGGACAGCATGGTATTAACAGCCATAGGACAGCATGGTATTAACAGCCACAGGACAGCATGGTATTAACAGCCATAGGACAGCATGGTATTAACAGCCACAGGACAGCATGGTATTACCAGCCATAGGACAGCATGGTATTACCAGCCACAGGACAGCATGGTATTACCAGCCACAGGACAGCATGGTATTAACAGCCACAGGACAGCATGGTATTAACAGCCATAGGACAGCATGGTATTACCAGCCACAGGACAGCATGGTATTAACAGCCATAGGACAGCATGGTATTAACAGCCATAGGACAGCATGGTATTACCAGCCACAGGACAGCATGGTATTAACAGCCATAGGACAGCATGGTATTACCAGCCACAGGACAGCATGGTATTAACAGCCATAGGAAAGCATGGTATTAACAGCCACAGGACAGCATGGTATTAACAGCCACAGGACAGCATGGTATTACCAGCCACAGGACAGCATGGTATTAACAGCCACAGGACAGCATGGTATTAACAGCCACAGGACAGCATGGTATTACCAGCCACAGGACAGCATGGTATTACCAGCCACAGGACAGCATGGTATTACCAGCCACAGGACAGCATGGTATTAACAGCCATAGGACAGCATGGTATTAACAGCCATAGGACAGCATGGTATTACCAGCCACAGGACAGCATGGTATTAACAGCCATAGGAAAGCATGGTATTACCAGCCACAGGACAGCATGGTATTAACAGCCACAGGACAGCATGGTATTAACAGCCATAGGACAGCATGGTATTAACAGCCATAGGACAGCATGGTATTACCAGCCACAGGACAGCATGGTATTAACAGCCATAGGACAGCATGGTATTACCAGCCATAGGAAAGCATGGTATTAACAGCCATAGGACAGCATGGTATTACCAGCCACAGGACAGCATGGTATTAACAGCCATAGGACAGCATGGTATTACCAGCCACAGGACAGCATGGTATTAACAGCCACAGGACAGCATGGTATTAACAGCCATAGGAAAGCATAGTATTAACAGCCATAGGAAAGCATGGTATTAACAGCCACAGGACAGCATGGTATTACCGGCCACAGGACAGCATGGTATTAACAGCCATAGGACAGCATGGTATTACCAGCCACAGGACAGCATGGTATTAACAGCCATAGGACAGCATGGTATTAACAGCCATAGGAAAGCATGGTATTAACAGCCACAGGACAGCATGGTATTAACAGCCACAGGACAGCATGGTATTACCAGCCACAGGACAGCATGGTATTAACAGCCACAGGACAGCATGGTATTAACAGCCACAGGACAGCATGGTATTAACAGCCATAGGACAGCATGGTATTAACAGCCATAGGACAGCATGGTATTACCAGCCACAGGACAGCATGGTATTAACAGCCATAGGACAGCATGGTATTAACAGCCACAGGACAGCATGGTATTAACAGCCACAGGACAGCATGGTATTACCAGCCACAGGACAGCATGGTATTAACAGCCATAGGAAAGCATGGTATTAACAGCCACAGGACAGCATGGTATTACCGGCCACAGGACAGCATGGTATTAACAGCCATAGGACAGCATGGTATTACCAGCCACAGGACAGCATGGTATTAACAGCCATAGGAAAGCATGGTATTACCGGCCACAGGACAGCATGGTATTAACAGCCATAGGACAGCATGGTATTACCAGCCACAGGACAGCATGGTATTAACAGCCATAGGAAAGCATGGTATTAACAGCCACAGGACAGCATGGTATTACCGGCCACAGGACAGCATGGTATTAACAGCCATAGGACAGCATGGTATTACCAGCCACAGGACAGCATGGTATTAACAGCCATAGGAAAGCATGGTATTACCAGCCACAGGACAGCATGGTATTACCAGCCACAGGACAGCATGGTATTACCAGCCACAGGACAGCATGGTATTAACAGCCATAGGAAAGCATGGTATTACCAGCCACAGGACAGCATGGTATTAACAGCCACAGGACAGCATGGTATTAACAGCCATAGGACAGCATGGTATTACCAGCCACAGGACAGCATGGTATTAACAGCCATAGGACAGCATGGTATTACCAGCCATAGGACAGCATGGTATTAACAGCCATAGGACAGCATGGTATTACCAGCCACAGGACAGCATGGTATTAACAGCCATAGGACAGCATGGTATTACCAGCCACAGGACAGCATGGTATTAACAGCCATAGGACAGCATGGTATTAACAGCCACAGGACAGCATGGTATTAACAGCCACAGGACAGCATGGTATTAACAGCCACAGGACAGCATGGTATTAACAGCCATAGGACAGCATGGTATTAACAGCCACAGGACAGCATGGTATTAACAGCCATAGGACAGCATGGTATTAACAGCCACAGGACAGCATGGTATTAACAGCCACAGGACAGCATGGTATTAACAGCCATAGGAAAGCATGGTATTAACAGCCATAGGACAGCATGGTATTACCAGCCACAGGACAGCATGGTATTAACAGCCATAGGACAGCATGGTATTACCAGCCACAGGACAGCATGGTATTACCAGCCACAGGACGGCATGGTTTTACCGGCCACAGGACAGCATGGTATTATTGACCACAGGACAGCATGGTATTACCAGCCACAGGACAGCATGGTATTAACAGCCACAGGACAGCATGGTATTACTGGCCACAGGACAGCATGGTATTAACAGCCACAGGACAGCATGGTATTACCAACCACAGGACAGCATGGTATTAACAGCTATAAGACAGCATGGTATTACCAGCCACAGGACAACATGGTAATAACAGCCATTGGATAGCATGGTATTACCAGCCACAGAACAGCATGGTATTAACAGTCATAGGAAAGCATGGTATTACCAGCCACAGGACAGCATGGTATTACCAGCCACAGGACAGCATGGTATTAACAGCCACAGGACAGCATGGTACTACCAGCCATAAGTCAGCATGGTATTAATGGCCACAGGACAGCATGGTATTACCAGCCATAGGAAAGCATGGCATTAACAGTCATAGGACAGCAGGGTATTACCAGCCACAGGACAGCATGGTATGAACAGCCATAGGAAAGCATGGTATTAACAGCCATATGACAGCATGGTATTAATGGCCACAGGACAGCATGGTATTACCAGCCATAGGAAACCAGGGCATTAACAGCCATAGGACAGCATGGTATTACCAGCCACAGGACAGCATGGTATTAACAGCCATAGGAAAGCATAGTATTACCAGCCACAGAACAGCATGGTATTACTAGCCAGCTGGAGCGCCTTCTCTGTGGAGTCTGCATGTCCTCCCCGGGGTCGAGTGACATTTAAAGACATGCAGGTAGGTGCGTGCATGAATAGGTGTGTCTTCTTCGATGGTTGGCAACTCTGCACCGCAAAATCCACCACCAAAAATTAGCAGCCAATCAGGACAGCTGTGGTGACCCCTAACCGGGAAAAGCTGAAAGACAGAAGTTTTAGGAAAGCATGGTATTACAAGCCACAGGGCAGCATGGTATTAACAGCCATAGGACAGCATGGTATTACCAGCCATAGGAAAGCATGGCAATAACAGCAATAGAACAGTATGGTATTACCAGCCACAGGAGAGCATGGTATTAACAGCCATAGGAAAGCATGGCATTAACAGCCATAGGACAGCATGGTATTACTGGCCACAGGACAGCATGGTATTAACAGCCATAGGAAAGCATGGTATTACCAGTCACAGGACAGCATGGTATTAACAGCTATAAGACAGCATGGTATTACCAGCCATAGGAAAGCATGGTATTAACAGCCACAGGAAAGCATGGTATTAACAGCCACAGGACAGCATGGTATTAACAGCCATAGGACAGCATGGTATTACCAGCCATAGGAAAGCATGGTATTAACAGCCATAGGACAGCATGGTATTAACAGCCATAGGAAAGCATGGTATTAACAGCCACAGGACAGCATGGTATTAACAGCTATAAGACAGCATGGTATTACCAGCAATAGGAAAGCATGGTATTAACAGCCATAGGAAAGCATGGTGTTAACAGCCATAGGACAGCATGGTGTTAACAGCCATAGGGCAGCATGGTATTACCATCCACAGGACAGCATGCTATTAACAGCCATAGGAAAGCATTGTATTACCAGGGTATTCCAAGATGGCTGCCGGCTAGACTAGTCCCTATTCACTGTGCTCCTCACTGTTATGTAACAACCGGTTATTTTTTACAACTTTGGAGTAATATTTTTCCTCAGTTTTTTTTGTAAAAAGTTCCTCTGAGACTATTCCTGTGTACAAGGATTATTTGTTTTCTTGGAATATTCAGCTTTTGAATTATTTTACCTCAGAACAGTTTTGGCTTCAACAGATTTTGGGCACATGCACCTTGGAGGCTCATCTCAGAATCAGTTATCCTGTCTTCACACCTCTACTCTTGGCATGGCTGGCAACTCTGATACCATGGAGATGCAGACAACCAAGGCCAAATTCTCTTCTATGCTTTCACCAGAGAAGGATACTAGTTCAAAAAGACTAAGAACCACTAAACAATCTTCTGAGAACATTAAAGTAAGTACTAAAGACAAAAATGACTCTAATTTCCATTTAGATGAATTAAAGATGGCATTACAACCTATTCAAACTGCTATTCAAAGTTTCTCTGAACAATTCACTGATTTTGGTAAAACTTTAAAACAAATAAGTGAAAGAATGGACATTATTGAAAGTAAAAATATAGCCTTAGAAATAAGAGCGGATTCAGTTGAAAGAGATATAAAAGCTAAAGATAAACTTATTACAGAAATTCAAGCTAAATTACTGGACTTAGAAGCTAGGAGCCGCAGAAATAATATTATAATTAGAGGATTACCAGAGTCTTATGAAAATCAAAATTTATTATCAGTGACTAAGCAAATATTTGAGTCATTACTAAACTGTGTGGAAACTTCAAAAACTGTAATTATAGAAAGAGCGCACAGAGCCTTGCGTGCCAGGCAGGATTCCTCTTCTCCTCGGATCATATACACCAAATTACTCAATTTTCAAGATACTCATCATATTTTAGAAGCAGCTAAAAGCAAAAAACAATTTGTCTGGAATAATCATAAATTGTCATTTTCACAGGATTTGCCTCCACAAATAAAAATGAACAGACAAAAACTTTCACCATACTGTGCAGATCTCATAAAAAGAGGAATAAGGTTCCGTATGCGCTATCCTAACACTCTCTTTTAGTTATAATGACAGAAGATTTATGGTCACAGACCCTAAAGAAGCCAAAGACACTTTCCTAAAAGTATTCAAGACTCTTCCTGAATCAGTCTCATAATAACACATCTCCTAACTAGTTGTAACTGCTGTTATGGTTTGGTCAGTATTCTTTCATTTATTAACATGTTCTTTTAATAGTTACTGAAATGAAGCCTGATCTTAAAAAACAGCAATATCAAGCTGGTTACATATTATGTTTTATCTGCCTTTATTGTCATTTAGCGCTGTAACCAACTTAGAATATTGGTATTTCCATAAACCTTAAGTTAACAGTATGTGTGAGAAATCAGCATAAAATGTTATGTATAGTGCCATTGCTTTAAACAACAAAGCGTTAAAAAACAGATTGGAGGGAAATGTTCAGGGTCTCGAGCCATTGCAGAGTTACCATAGTATTCAGTTTTTCTTAGATTACTTCTCCGGAATATGCACGGACCCTTTCTGGGTCTTCATGGCTTCAGGATGACATCAATCTCCTAAAGTGAACAGTGAAACTCTCTGTGTTTCAGCTACAAGAGGTTAGTGGTTTTGTTTCAGCTGTGTGCTTTGCGATTGTGATGTGTTTTGACATCTGAAATGGAATGCGACTCCTCACTTCAGGGCAATCTTCAGTGTTTTCCCATAGCTGAAACCAACAGAAAGAGACAATCATCTATGTCTGCTATTCATCATAGCAGTTTCTTTGCTCACAAGTGGAATAATAAATAAATGTCGGGTCAGCAGCTTTGCGTACTGCGAAGGGATTATCAAGGCTCTTGCAGTTACCGGCTTGGATGCGGAAGTAATGTCTCTTCGAATGAAGGAACAGGACTTTAATGCTAGTTACTTCGGTTTATAGGACTCTCTCTAAACCGAGAGGTATTGACAATTATTCTAAAAGTGTCATACTTTGTTGTTCCTTTTCTGTTTGGAAAAGATGTTTCTCTCAATATGAAGATTTGGTAAATAGTCACATATAAGTATATTGTAAATAAAAATGTTATGTTTGGTACGATGAGATAGATAGATAGGTGGTTGCAGCATATGGAGGATTTTTAGGTGATTTTTATATTGATTTTAAAAGTTCAGTTATTTAAATATAAACATACATTACTGTTTTTAAGATTGAAAATAGTTTAGTTAATATGTTAAAACTTTATAAGGGTTCGTTTTTGCATGACTGTTAGTGGTAATATGCTACCCCTTGTTAACATATGAGTACACATTTTATTTAAATTTTAAATGAAAGATTAATTAGATTAGGCTGTATATTGCCTTGATTTATATGGTTTTATATATATATTATAATAAAATGTTATGTTTATTAATGTTATGCATAATTAAGGTTATGAGTGGTGTGGTCTTGTGTTGTTGGCTGACCTATAATTAGTTTTGATGATGACCATATTATTACTAGTAACATTATATTTTTGTGTCATATAGTTTAGTTTACATGATATGTTAGATGATTAGTTGCATTATACTGTTTTAATAGCATATAGTTATACTAAATATTCTATTTCATATGATATTATATATATTCTATACTTATACTATTTTTATGCTGCATGGTTTCTGAAGTGCTGTTATTTTCTTTCACATGAACTAATTTTATAATATGTCATTGAATTATTAGGTTTCATTAATTTTATTTTAGTCTCATTATTATTTCTCCAATACAATATGTTTTTTTTTATCATATATTTTTATTATAAAACTTGATATATGATGTTAATTACTTCAATGCAATAATTTTCTGTCTTATAGGAGCTTGTGATTATAATTGGAATGGGGATTGAGTATGTCAGACATCTTGTGCTATAATAGTTGTGTAAATATGGTTAGTTGGGTTAACATTGTTTTAGTCCTTTTCAGGACTTTACTTAATGTTTCTTCTTTCATTATGAAGTTCTTGGCAACCAAATTCATTAATTGTGTATTGGCATTATCATATCTTCCTTCTATAGATGTATTATGATGGGTAGGCACTGGGGTAGGGAAGAAGGAAGTATGTAATTTTAAAGTTTATATTATGCTAAAGCATAGCTTACTTGAGAGTTACTGTTTTACCAAGACTAGACTAGGCCTTCTTTTAGTTGATATCATCTATTTACAAGAAAATACACTAACTTTCTTCACGCTTGCTATCAAACCTTTATTATATATATATGACAAACTTAGTAATAATTGATTCCTGGAATATAAGAGGAATCCAAAATAAAGCTAAGAGATCTTTATTATTTCATCTGATGTATAAATCTCCAGCCAATATATGTTTTATTCAAGAAACACATATTCCCAGAGATGACTGGGACAAGGATAAAAACAAAAAAATGGATCAAAAAAATAATAGCATCTGGGGACACTCCAAATTCTAAGGGGGTTGCTATTATTATTAAACAAAAATTTCAAGGCATTGTTATTGATGAAAAACATGATAAGGAGGGGAGATGATGCCTTTTTACTGCTACCATACATAATCTTGATAAACCTCTTCTGGTACTTAATTTATATGGCCCTTGTAGCTAACAACATTTTTTTATTCTACAGATTTATAATATACTTTCTTCTTACAAAGACCATTATGTTATAGTAGGGGGGGATTGGAATGCTGTAATAAACCCAGACATTGATCGCACTAGTTGTTCCACTTCCTATAATAAACAAGCATCTCTTGCTCTCGAAGATTTAATTTTGGACTATAATCTAATTGACCCGTTACATCTTATAGAATACTCAAACAAAAAAGATATATACACTTATTACTCAAAATGTTATCGTTCATGGTCAAGATTAGATTTTTTTCTTATATCTAATATTCTTTCAAATTGTTTATTGGACTTCATTGTTGAACCCAGATTTCTCTCAGATCATTCTAGAATTTTACTAAAATTAAATATAACTTTTAGAGCTGAAAATTTATCCAAACAAAGCAATTGGACAATGAATAACAACTTACTCCTAAACAAAGATATTTGCAAATTATGTACAGAAACAATTCAGGATATGGAAAACAAATTAGATTCAACTGATATTCCTTACAATATACAGTGGGCTGCTTGTAAGGCGAGGTTAAGAGGAATGTTTATTAGTAAGGCTGCATATCTTAAAAAGCAATTTAATGAGAAAGAAAGAGTCCTTAAATTAAAAATTCAATCTCTTGAAAACCAATATAGATTAAACCCTGATCCAGTGTTTGAAAAGCTTATTATAGATTGTCAAAAAGAACTTATTTTACTCCATCAAAATAATTTAACAATATTAGAG